>NW_024082320.1:0-117719 GCF_003009895.1 Hyaena hyaena | reverse complement strand
TCTTTCTTTCTTTCTTTCTTTCTTTCTTTCTTTCTTTCTCTTTCTTTCTTTCTTTCTTTCTTTCTTTCTTTCTTTCTCTCTTTCTCTCTCTCTCTCTCTCTCTCTTTCTTTC
The DNA here is from genome assembly GCF_003009895.1 of Hyaena hyaena. Classification (NCBI taxonomy): domain Eukaryota; kingdom Metazoa; phylum Chordata; class Mammalia; order Carnivora; family Hyaenidae; genus Hyaena; species Hyaena hyaena. The sequence continues at coordinate 117,607 of NW_024082320.1, read as the reverse complement.
TTTCTTTCTTTCATCTATATCCTTGACTTTATCACCTTGGTTCTATGATGTGAATGTCTTCTCCAGAGCCACTCATTTCAAAACACTCATGATACAACATGGCTATAACTATAGAGCTGCTGGCCTTTACTGGAATTATAATGAAGATCAATTATAGTGTTTGATCTGGCCTTCCTTTCTAAGTGGTACCATTAATTCAAATTATTTTTTTTCCATTAATTCAAATTAAAATGCTATGTCAATGTGCTTCCTACCATACATGGAAATGAAGACATCTTTTATTGACAATAGGATAATTGGGGATGATAAGGATAAGAGTAGATTCTGTTATCTTTATTGTCACAAAAACTCAGGTCAAAGGTTAAAATAATCAGAGGGGCACCTGGGTGGCTTAGTTAAGCATCCCAGTTAAGTTCGGCTCAGGTCATGATCTCCCTGTTCCTGAGTTCAAGCCCCGCATCAGGCTCTGTGCTGACAGCTCAGATCCTGGAGCCTGTTTCAGATTCTGTGTCTCCCTCTCTCTCTCTCTCTCTCTGCCCCTCTCCTGCTTATGCTCTGTCTCTCTCTCAAAAATAAACATTAAAAATTTTTTTAATAATCAGAATATTACAAATATTTTAGAGACTAAAATAAGACATAGGAATTAGACATTAGTCATATAAATAAATATACTATGGTAGGGTGGAAAGAGCCTTATTGCAAAATTCAAGAGCCTTGAGTTCTAATTTAGGCTAGGCTACTATCAAGCTGTGTGACTTTGGAAAAACTGTTTAACTTCTCTGGGCATCAGATTTCTTGGTCATTATATAAGGATATTGTATTGGATCATCCCTTCAGTCTTAAGGAACGCTAGTGATTTGGATGGTAGAAAGTAAAATCACTTAAAATTAGTAAACTATAATGGTTGGGAGTCATTTCAGCATGATAGTTTGAGGCCACAGAGGGCTGGAAACATGAGAGCAAATGTTTTCAAGGATTTTATTCAAGAACAAGCTGGAAATAGTTGTTGATCATGACACTATAGAGTTATCTATAGCCCAGAATTACAGCTAGCAAGGTCCTTAGAATAAGAGCGACATATCTAGAAAGAAACCCATTAAGTGGAAATAGTGGAAAAAATACTTTTAAGTTGATTAAAGACAAAAATAGCACTGCGACCCAATTTGGATTCAGTTTACAAAAATAATTGTAATGCAGTTCAATCTAAAGTGGTTGTTCCTCCTGGGCAAAGGCAAAAGTTGAAAAAATTTGACGAAATTTAAAAATAGGTCAAGAACTACCAAATGTATGGTTCCCATCCCAGACTGTGAAAGTGTGAAAAATGAATCGGAATACAGATACAGAAAATGCATATATAATTTGAAGAAGAGACTCAGCTGAGAAACATGAGGTGCAGATTTAGAATCTAGCTCATCTTTGAGATTTAAATACTCATGATGCATTTCCACTAGCTGGAAATAATAGAATGGAGAAGTATTTAATAAAAAGAGCCCTTTCAGAAAAATAAATACTTAAGCAGTGCTACAGAATGACTTCAGTTCAGCACAAACACATATAAATTTCACCAGTTTGCTTCCCTTCGTAGATGCATCATCTTTTTGTTGGGTGGGAGGGGTTAAGGAGGGAGTAACATAATTCAGTCAAAAAGTCACTGGCCACATTTAAGACCTACATAGATCCTTTCAATTATAAAATATACTCTTAATCAGGAAATGTGAAATTTGTGAATCTCAGAAATACAGTGATTGGTCTACTTTTCCTCTCTCCCTCTTTCCCAGCTCATTTATTCTATTCAATACCTTCATCCGTTTGTAATTATTTCTGGTGAGATAGGGGTCACCATTGACCCCTTGGGTATGATCAGTCCCCAACCAATCTTTGTCTAAATAACATTTATCTTTAAACCACATCCTTAAACCTTTGAATTATTTTTAAGCTTTTTAGCTTCCATCTTTCATACTGTAGAGTAGGTTAGGATTGAAAACCTGGTTCTACCACTAAATAGTTTGATGACCCTGGGAAATCATTTTCCTATGGTCTTCAATTCCCTCATCTATAAAATGAACATCCATAAGGTCCCATTTTGGTCCCCAGTTTGATGGATTATATTTGTATCTTCCCATGTGGATATCGCTTGCATGCTTTGTTCACTGTCTTTATACTTCTGAAGTCCTTTTGGGGATTCTGTATGGATTTATTCATGGGCAACATCCCAAGAGACGCATCGTATTCCAGATAAGAGAAATTAACACAATCCGGGTTGTCAAATCACACATTTAACCATTTGCCCACTCAACAAATATTTACTAAGACCCTACTAAGTGCCACTAGGGTGGAGAGCTCCAAATAACAATGAAAGAACAAACAAGAAAACGTAAAATTATAATATAGTGTGACAAAGGCTGTGACAGGGATACAGGTCATAAAGAATGGAAAAGGAGCAAAACTTGGGAGGTTTTCTAATTAGATAAAATTTAGGAGAGTTTTTTGAAATATACCGCTAGTTTATAAATTTCTGTTTTGAAAATTTATAGCCAAAACGGTGAAGAGGTAGCTTTTATTTTATAGGCATTTAAATGGAAGTACATATAAAGTAAGGCTAATGTGAATCTTCAGCTGGCTCACTGGAGTCAATAAATCATGTTTCTTTGAAAGTATCAACCATAAACAAACAAGAACATACTAACCAGAAGCAATGACAAGAAGAGAGAAAAAAGCGTATGTCTGCACTATCACGGAAGCACACTGCATATGCACTTGGAAAGGTGCACTAAGGAGGCATTCATTAAAACCACAAAAGAACCATGCATTATGTTAGCTGGATTTGAGTACCTTGCCTTTTTGTATGATGAATTATTCCTGTCAGCTTCACATCTGAAAATATGGAGGGAAAATATAGCATGCCTCTGAGGAAGGACTGTAGGAAATTCCTATAGAGCTTCCCCCAACCTCATTTTTAATAACTAATAAACACATTTCTCTGTTAAGTTTCTTAGCTCAGGAAAGAAAGGAAGGTGAACTGAGCATTTCAATAATGTCTACAGAAGTAGAACACTGAGACAATTATCTAATAGGTTCTGGGGATGGAGACTTCTAGAAAAGCAGAAGGAAATTGGGCTGTGTCACCTCTATGAGTTGTCTATAGTGATTACATTGCTTCAGCTAACATTCACCTCTGCATTTTGCTTTCCAGTTGATCCTATAGTTCAAAAATACACCCCCTACTGAGTCCTCATGGGAAAAGTCATATGCAGTATTAAAACAATTATCCAGATGATTACAAATCATAACTCCTATCTGGGACAACTTTGAAGAAAAAGTACTTGTTTCCTTTATTTTTGTTAAAGGATTGTTTTGGGGTGTGGCAGATGCCTCTGATTCTCCATGTCACATGTTCAGAACACATCCAATTTCACCTAGAGCTGCAGCAGACACTTTCGTGTAAACTCAGAGTCATCTCATGTGGCAGCATCCTGCCTCAGAAGCTTGCCATGTTATCTTTCTGCTTTCTTCCCAGGGCTTTCCTCAGTGGCAAGGGGATAAGAATATTCTTTCCGCATAAGAGAAATGTCAGATTATTCTTCCCAAGAACAACCCTTAACCAATGAGAGACAAAAGCCAGCGGGTACATTATCCTGCCTCGTTCACATCGATAATTCTGACAGGAAGTCTGTACACTTTTCCGGAGACCCTAACACAGTTGGGACCCCATTGCCTACTGTGGTGGTGTCAGCCATGTATTGGTTCTTCCTCCGAACCTGACCTCCTCTCTCCTCTCTCTGCTCCCTTACTCCTGCTCTTGGAATTAACTCCCAAATAAACCACCTGTACTTGGAGCTCTGTCTTTAGCTCTACATTCAGGAGAACCTAAAATAAGGTAGTGTGGTAGAGAAATTGTTCTGTGTTCATCAGAGTTTTCCCCTTCCTGAGTTCGAATGAAAACACCATTGACCAACCCCCCAAAGTACTGCTAACGTCTCTGTGACACAATTCTGAACAGTGGAATGTCAATAGAAGTGACTTAATCTGTTAAAAAAAAAAAACACCTGCACCCTATTCCGACCCACTTTTCCCCTTTCTTGGAAACCTGGGGGCTTACGTGTTCCAAATGGCATAGTCAGAAGATGGAGGACAGCCATCTGACGTGAGTAGGCCTTTGCTTAAATGAGAAATAAATGCTTATTGTCATAAGTTGCTGATACTCCATGTTCATTTGTTACTGAACATAGTATTTCCTATTCTAATATGCTTGGTTAATTGCAGCATATCCTATACTGTATCTTAGATGGCAAAAAAAAAAAAAAAATTATCTGCATATTTAAGGTTTAGAACCAGGCACAGCAGGTATTCAAACCATGTTAGTTTAGTTGAAAGTATGAATAGAGTAATGAACGAAGCCTACCTGTTATCTATCTATATATACAGTTTCATTTTATATACATATATTTGTGTTATTATATGTATAGCATATATAAATCTGTGTAGTATCCATGTAAGTGTACATATATGTACATATAATTATACATATATACATACATATATATATATATGTACATATATATATATATAAAATGTTACTAGCAAACTGCAAACAGGGGTAAGGTCTCAAAAATTTTATCCTTAACACACAGAAGGATATCAATAGTTTCTTAAGGACTGATGAATATTTCAGCATTCAAAACACCCTTCTAAAGAGAGCCAGTATATACAATGGAATACTACTTGGCAATGAAAAAGAATAAAATCCTGCCATTTGCAGCAACGTGGATGGAACTGGAGGGAATTATGCTGAGTGAAATAAGTCAGGCAGAGAGAGACACATACCATATATTTTCACTCATATTGGATCTTGAGAAACTTAACAGAAGACCATGGGGGAAGGAAAAGGGGAAAAGTAGTTTCAAACAGAGAGGGAGGGAGGCAAACCAGAAGAGATTCTTAAATACGGAGAACAAACTGAGGGTTGATGGTGGGGAAGGGAGAGGGGAAATGGGGGATGGGCCTTAAGGAAGGCACTTGTTGGGATGAGCACTGGGTGTTGTATGGAAGTCAATTTAATAATAAATTATATTTTTGAAAAAGCTGTTGGTTCAGATAAATATATATTTTAAGAAACCAAATAAATTTGGGATATATTGAGGGTATGGTATCAGGCAGTTTGAAAAAAACAAAAAGACTAGTCAATTCTATTAAACAACCTGAAGGGTTTCTGTTTCTTTTATTTTGTCTTAACAAAATATCCCAGTTTGATTTAATCAACCAGTTATTTTTGGTGCTGTCCGGAGAGAGTAAATGGAATTTTGCTACATTTATAGTTCTTTTTAGTTTTTTTCCCAATACTTCTGAAGTTTTGTCTTGCATGTAATCAATGCACTGTGAAGAATTTTTCAGTAAGTCACTCAAATCTTAATTATTGAATCTTAAGATAACTTAAAGAATTGTGGACTTAACTCCCCTTTTGTGCTATCTATGCAGAAGAGCATTGGCAAACCTATTCAAAATGTTAATGAAAAATGTTGAAGGATAGTAAACTGCTTAGAGAAACAAATTCTTCCAAGGACATTAGCAAAATCAACTTGAATACAAACAATGAGTCCGTTACAAATTATCCTTATCTATTAATTAAAATAAAGCTCATTAAATGTTCTATTAGACTATGCTTTAGTGATATTATTGAAATTAGATTACAGCAATAAAATTTATATAAAGTGAATTCTAAATACTGAAGACATTTCACCAATTCAGACTGGCCATCTCTCTAATGAGTCTGACTCAACACAGCTTTGTAATGTCTGAAGAAAGGTCATTTGGAGGAAATAATGTGGTCTTTATTGATTTTGCACAGTGCCAAGTCTTTATCTTCAGAATACTTGGGTCTTATCTATATAGATATGTGCATACATTTACTTTCATGGAAATACTCAGAAGTTTCTACTTAACCTATTTCCAAGTTAGTCTCCACATGTATACCAAAAAGACAAACCTTTGGCTATTTGTCCTGTTGTTCATGGGACCATTTTTATTAGTGAGTAGTAACTGATGTGAATGAAAGTTTCCATTTTCTTCAGATCACTTGCAAATATCTCTGTCTCTCCTAGTCTGACAAAAGAGACAAGGAATGTGTCTTGGACAGAGTATTTAGTTATTGGAAAATAAGGTAGATACTGTTGCACTTTAGAGAATTCTTTCTCTATAGGGAGCCTTCACACTCTAACGGGTTCGGTCCTGTCCGTATTTGCACCCGGACTCACATGAAAAGCATTATCAGAGACCAACAATATTGACTTGTTTTAAACCTTGCCTGCAAGTCACATCGGTATAATCTGTGGATGGTAGAAGTCTTGCTGCCAATATCTGCTATTCAATTTGATCTTGGGAGTTTTGTGGCGCATTGAACATGACATTTATTTAAGTGTTAGATTTGTATTATGCTTTTCTGACCAAGTGCTCAAGGAACCAAGCAGTGGCATGATTTGACGCTAGACATCTGGTCTCAGTATAATCACGATGACCCGTTCCATGCAGCTATCAAATTGGAATTCCTGACTTTGTGACTAAGGGCCCTTACAATGAAAAGTCTAAGAATCCTTTTTTTTTTTTTTTTTAACGTTTTGAGAGAGAGACTGTGATGGACAGAGTGTGAGCAGGAGGGGGCGGGGGGGTGGTGGGACACAGAATCCGTAGCAGGCTCCGAGGCTCGAACTCACTAACCATGAGATCATGAGCTAAGCCAAAGTCAAACGCTTAACCAACTGAGCCACCCAGGTGCCCCTGAAAAGTCTAAGAATATTAAAGGGGTTCAGCTTCATAAATTAATCAACATAATACAACTTGACAAAAGATAAATATTAAAAAGGCTCGAACTCTGTGTTTTGTTACCGTTTGGCTTAGCTTCTTTGTTTTTAAGCATTTTGTTCAGGTAAGACTATCTGGAAAGGCCTTACTCTCCAAAGGAAAGCAATCTTGTGTAGACTCTGGCAAAAACAAGCCAGACGTAAAATGAATTATGTGCTGGGGCCTATAAATTTACAGTAAGTCATGTAAATGAGAAGGTGATGCACCTGTGAAGCAATGAGGAGCCTATAATAGAATCTTCTTGGAGGACAGCAAGACAGTGAAGTTTAGGAAGGGGATGGATTACATAATGAAATCACTGATTACACTTGAATAAATGCGCTGCAGAATTCTCAGCTACTGTACAGTTATGAAGTAGTAGACTGTATACCGTGTGGAAGGAAAAAGTCATAGAGTAAAATTCAGTACCAAATGTGCATTTGTGGAAAGATTCCAGAATATTGACTGATTCAGGAATCATACATCTCTTAAAACCAAAAACCTCGGGGCGCCTGGGGGGTTCAGTCACTTAAGCATCCGACTTTGGCTCAGGTCATGATCTCGCGGTCCATGAGTCCAAGCCCTGAGTTGGGCTCTGTGTTGACAGCTCAGAGCCTGGAACCTGCTTTAGATTCTGTCTCCCTCTTTGTCTGCCCTCCCCCATTCATGCTCTATCTCTCTCTGTCTCTCAAAATAAATAAACATTAAAGAAAAGCCCAAAAACCTCAAATATGCAGGAATAAAAATATGTTCACCAGGACCATTCTGAAATGATAAGTACGTAAAGGGAGAAAAGATACGGAGCGACCATCACTGGACTTTAATTGGCTCATCTAGCATTTTCTCTGGGGTTCATCTCTCTTTGCTGAAAAACTGACACGTTACACATTTGGAGGATCCTATTGCTGTATTTCTCTTACCCAGATGTCACAGTTTCTAAAATGCCATCACCAATGTTATTATTTTTAACTAACCTCCTTTTAAATATCTGGGTTACAGGTAACAAAAAACTAGTATGAAGTCATACCAAGGTGTATTTGAATGTTGACATTTGACAATGGCCAAGTTACTTAATCTCCCTGAAATTGGTTTGCTCATCACTAGAACAGTGGTGATAGTCCCTTCATCAGTAGGTTAGTGTGAGAATTATGTGAGATAATCCATGTAAAGGGTGTAGCACTTGCCGGCACTCTCCACCTTGCTTTTCATACCATTTCATGTCAATGGGGGATGTACTTGAAAGAAGTCTCTGCTTTTGCATATCTCCATCCACATAACTGCATGTATCATTCCTACAGTGAATGTCCGTGAGATAGAGGCCACCACCTTTGACACAGCACGTGTGGCCTTCCACAGCACTTTGTCAATTTTGTTAAGGGTGCAGACTCTGGCATCAGAATGCCAGGGTTTCAAGCTGTGACTTACTAGCTGTGTGGCCTGTATAAGGTGATCCGTCTTGCTTCCCTTCAGTCTCTTCATTTGTAATGTAGGGATGATCACTGGGCTCTCACGAGGATGAAATTCAATTTTGTACGTAAGGCTCTTAACACCTTCCCCACAGTTAGCGATCAGTGCATGGTAGACATGTTGTGGCTCCCACTATCATCAGCTTCATTACTACTGGATACTTACTACATGTGGTGCTAGAATAGGCGGGTGTATAAAGGGAGTGAGGGCCCTCGCAGTTGAAACATTTAGAGAATTCATTCAACATTTATTGTTTTGGTCACGTCCATCTGCACTGGATACTGTTGTAGGCACTGGGGATTTGGCAGAAGGCAAAAAACACAAATCCCTGCCTTAAAAATGATGGCGTTGACCAACTAAGGAACATCATCACTATGCACCTCAGGGTCGGGCGACCCTGAGAACAACTGACAATTAAAATGCAGGGCGCCTAGAGGGGCTCAGTCAGTTAAGCATCTGACTTCGGCTAGAGTCATGATCTCGCGGTTTGTGAGTTCAAGCCCCATATGGGGTGAGCTGGAGCCCTGCTTCTCTCTCTCTCTCTCTCTCTCTCTCTCTCTCTTCCTCTCCCTCTTTCTCTCTCTCCCCCTCCTCCAGCCCCCAACCCACGTAGGATTCTCTCTCACAATCCCTGCCCTTCGCTCACTTGCACCCTCCCTCTCTCTCAAAATAAACAAATAAATAAAATAAAACGCAGTGCAATGAGTGCAGAGCCCAGGGAAGGGGTAAAGAAAGAGACAGGCACTTGACCCAGTTTTGTGGAAGGACAAGTGAGGTAAGTTTCCTGGTGGTAGCCGTGTCTGTGCTGAGCCTTGTAGCACTTACTTATTGATTTAACAAGTTCTTACATAATGCCTGCTATGTGCCAGGGGAATTGTTCTAAGCGCTTTACAAATGAGCTATTACTCTTTTAATTTAATTTAATTCATTTACCTTTCCTAATAATACCACGAAGTGGGGAAAATGAAGCACACGTGTGTTAAGTAACTTGTTCAAAGTCGGGAAACTAGAAGGTGGCTCCACAGCTCGGGCACCTAACTGCAGTGTGCTTTGCTGTTTCTCCCTCTGGCTAGGTTTTTATAGGGCATGTGTTGGGGTGAACTGGGGTGCAGAGGAGGGGCATTCAGGAGCCTGCAGGAGCCTCAGAGACTTTTAACGTCACTATAACAATGGAAAGGAATTCGAAGGAAGATCAGAGAAGAAAAGGGAGAGTGATTATGAAGATTCTAGAAAGCCATGAGGGGGATTTTGTAATTTTGTATAATATTTATAGTTAGTGTTATATGATGATACGTTAGTGACACCAGTATATTTTACAGCTTCTAATATAGATCAAGGGACATGATCATTTTATTAAGGATCTGCATTGCATGCATGGGTAGTACCAGAATAGAAATACTGAGATGCCCTCTCATGGATCTTCTAGTTAATTTATTTGCGTTTTTCGTCGTGATTATTTGTACTTATCCCTTTTGTAAGTAACCATACATAATGTTCTTGTTAAGATTGCCTAGCACTCTAAGATAGTGTTGTCAAAGGTTCATAAATAACAGAAATAAAATGAGTGAATTACCAAAGTAGTAATTAGGAAGTTTATTGTGTACACAGCAAAAACACCAGACAGTTTGCCGATGACATCACTCAAACCAAAATCTGGAATGAGGCCCAAGAGCACATTATTATAAAGCAGCTTATATAGTGAGAAGACAGTGACTGTTGACTCCTCACAGTGACTGGTTCTAATATTAGAATTTTATTTTTTGAGAGAGACAACACATGAGTGGGGGAGGGGCAGAGAGCAAGGGAGAGAGAGAGAATCCCAAGAAGGCTCTGTGCTGGCAGCACAGAGCCTGATGTGGTGCTTAAACCCACAAACCATGAGATCATCATGATCTGAGCCAAAGTTAAGAGCCAGACGCTAAACCAAGTGAGCCATCCAGGTGCCACTAATATTAGAATTTTCTTAAAGTATAGGGATTGATCCCATTCACAATTGCACAAAAAACCATAAAATACCTAGGAATAAACCTAACCAAAGATATAAGAGATCTGTATGATGAAAACTATAGAAAACTTATGAAGGAAATTGAAGAAGACACAAAGAAATGGAAAAACATTCCATACTCCTGGATCGGAAGAATAAATATTGTTAACATGTCATTACTACCGAAAGCAATCTACACATTCAATGCACTCCCAATCAAAATTGCACCAGCATACTTCTCAAGACTAGAACAAACTATCTTAAAATTTGTATGGAACCACTAAAGACCCCGAATAGCCAAAGTAATATTGAAGAAGAAAACCAAAACGGGAGACATCACCATCCCAGACTTTAGCCTCTACTACAAAACTGTCATCATCAAGACAGTATGGTATTGGCACAAACACAGACACATAGACCAATGGAATAGAATTGAGAACTCAGAAGTGGACCCAAAAGTGTAAAGCCAACTAATCTTTGACAAAGCAGGAAAGAGTATCTAATGGAAAAAAGACAGCCTCTTTAATAGATGGTGCTGGGAGAACTGGACAGCAACATGCAGAAGAATGAAACTAGATCATTTTCTCACACTATACACCGAAATAAACTCCAAATGGATAAAGGACCTGAATGTGAGACAGGAAACCATCAAAACCCTGGAGGAGAAAGCAGGAAACAACCTCCTTGACCTCAACCACAGCCATTTCTTACGTGACACATCCGCAAAAGCAAGGGATTCGAGCAAAAATGACCTATTGGGACCTTATCAAGATTAAAAGCTTCTGCACGGCAAAAGAAACAATCCATAAAACTAATAGGCAACTGATGGAATGGGAAAAGATAGTTGCAAATGACATATCAGATAAAGGGCTAGTGTCCAAAATCTATAAGGAACTCACCAAACTCCACACCCGAAAAACAAACAATCCAGTGAAGAAATGGGCAGAAGATATGAACAGACACTTCTCCAAAGAGGACATCCAGATGGCCAACAGACACATGAAACAATGCTCAGCATCCCTCCTCATCAGAGAAACACAAATCAAAACCACACTGAGATACCACCTCATGCTGGTCAGAGTGGCTAAAAGAGCAAATCAGAGAACTCTAGATGCTGGCAAGGATGTGGAGAAACGGGCACCCTCCTACACTGTTGGTGGGAATGCAAACTGGTACAGCCCCTCTGGAAAACAGTGTGGAGGTTCCTCAGGAAACTAACACTAGAACTCCCCTATGACCCAGCAATAGCACTACTAGGAATTTACCCAAGGGACCCAGGAGTGCTGATGCATAGGGGCACATGTACCCCAATGTTCATAGCAGCACTCTCCACAATAGCCAAAACATGGAGAAAACCTAAGTGTCCATCAACTGATGAATGGATCAAGAAGATGTGGTTTATCTATACAATGGAATACCACATGGCAATGAGAAAGAATGAAATCTGGCCATGTGTAGCAACATGGATGGACCTTGAGGGTGTTATGCTGAGCAAAATAAGTCAGGCAAAGAAGGACAGATACCATATGTTTGCACATATAGGAGGATTAGGAGGAACTTAATGGAGGACCATGGGGGAGAAGAAGGGGGAAAATAGTGGGGGAGAGGGAGGGAGGCAAACCATGAGAGACTCTTGAATGCCGAGAACAAACTGAGGGCAGATGGTGTGGGGGGAGAGGGGAAGGGGGGTGATGGGCATGGAGGAGGGCACTTGTGGGGATGAGCACTGGGTTTTATATGGAAACCAACTTGACAATAAACTATTTTAAAAAATTAAATGATAGGGATTGGTCAGTGGTCATCTCACATTAACCTTGGGAAACAGTTTAAGTTTGGCTTATGATTTCCAGAGGCATAGGCAAGAAATGACCCAGGTCAAGTCAGTCTTACAAAATAAGCTAAATTGAGCTTTGTTTGTATGAGCAAACTGGTTTTGTCTGCTCAGGGAGTTTTCAAGACTGGACTCTGTTGTTGTTTTTTTTTTTTTATTTTAACAATGGAATTGCCAAAGGGTAACCCAAATGATCGAAGTAGAGCCACCTTACATGTTCAGAAAAAAAACCTAACTCTATTTTTCTTTTTTCCTGTGAGAAATTTTATATTTCCTTGGTATACACCAACATCCCAGGGTAGATTCTTACTAAATATTCTTTGAGTGACTGGAATTACTACTTCACAGAAGGCTCTGGCAGATGCACCGTGAGGTACATAACAAATAAGGCACTGTAACTAATGGACCTTTAATAGATACTTAATAAAATACAAGCTGCTTTTGTTATGAAAGAAAGAGATGATCATGTAAAAATAATCAAATTGCCTTAAGATGTATAAAATAGAATAGTCTGCCTCCTTCCCCGCCCCCCACCTAAAATGCTAATCCTAGTATCAGAAATAAGTGCTGAGTTTTGTGTGTGTGTAATTTGTCTAGAAATAATGTATACAGGCACAAAGTTGCACGTATATGTAAAATAGTATCATGCCAACCATACTCTTCTGCAACTTGTCTTCTTTGCTTCACAATATATGTTAGGCATCTTTCTTATACATTTCCCTGAATATTATAAATAGCTAGTGTTGTCCTGCGAATGTACCATAATGTATATAACCAATAAGACGTTGAAAATTTTGTCGTTCTTTTCCCTTCTAACATGGATGCTGCAACATGGTTCTATATCTGTAGTTGATCACACATGCAAATGTATCTGCATAGCAAATGCCTAAAGTCAAAAGTTACATATGCTTAAAAATTTAATAATGCCAATTTGTCCTTCAAAATACTTTTCCCCAATTTACAATTCTATTAATGCTGTATGAATTCTTGCTTCCCCTCACCATTTCCAGTTGTGTCTTCTCAAAACTACATTTTATCCTGCCCAATCTGAGAGTTTAAAAATAATATTTTGTCATTTTGTATTGCCTAAATTATCAGTGGGCACATGCAGTTTGTAATATTTGTTAAATTCTTTTTATGTGATCTGTCTCACTTTCACCCTTTGCCTATTATTATCAGGTTGATGTATATGAGCTATTTCAATATTAAGAAAATTGGTATCTTATCTGGCCTGGATGTTAGAAACCTTCCTTTCCAAATATGTCCCTTTTATTTAGACTGTTATAATATCTTTGTTATGCAGATGTTTTTAAGACTTATATAATCAAATTACTGTTCTTTTCTTTTTTCACTTATGTTTTTTGTGTGTGTACGTGTTGGAAAGATCTTCTCTCCAAATGTACATGCAGATTTTCCTATGTTTCCATCTGGTCTATTTACACTTTTTTCCATTCAAATATTTGATTGATCTGCTCTATGCTTCAGAGTAAGGAGGGAAGTAGGAAACAAGATTGACAGCTGTGTACAAAGACAGCTGGCCAGTTGCCACAGTATCATTTCGTTTGTTCCAGATATTGAGATATAATTCACATGTAACATTCATAAGATTAAGGTGTACGATGTGATGATTCGGTGCAGATAGATATTGTGAAATGATTGCTATGGTACAGTTAGCTAACATGTTCTTCGTCCCATATAATGACCTTTTTTTGTGTGTGTGTAGTGGTGGTGAGAACATTTAAGAGTGACTCTTAGCCACTTTCAAGTATACAATACGGTACTGTTCACTAGAGTCACCAGGCTGTGTATTACATCCCCAGAATTGATTTCTCTTATAACTGGGAGTTTACACCCTTTGACCAACATCTCATTTCCCTCACCCCGTAGCACCTGACAACTACCAATCTCCCCTGTTTCTGTGAGTTCAGCTTTTTTTTCCTAAGATTCCATGTATAAGTGAGATCAGACTTATTTCACTTAGTGGCGTGTCCTCCAGGTCCATCCATGTTGTCGCAGATAGCAAGCTTTCTTTCTCTATTATGGTGGAATAATATTTCATTGTCTATGCGTTGAATAATCTATTTTTCCCACTGTTAAAGATGCTACCTTCCCACAAACTAAATTCCACCGGTGTTTGGATCTAGCTGGACTCTGTGCTATTCATCAGTCGCTCACGTCCCAGAATCAGTTTTGATTATTGGTGATTTATACAATGTTGTAGTATAGAGTAATCCTAGGTCCCCTTCCTTGCTCTTCTTTTTCAGAAGATTCCTTATTCTCATATTTTCTTATCCAGATGAACTTTAGAATCATTTCTCAGGGGCGCCTGGGTGGCTCAGTTGGTTAAGCGTCCAACTTTTGGCTCAGGTCATGATCTCATATTTTGAGGGATAGAGCCCCATGTTGGGCTTTTTGCTGTCAGCACAGAGCCCACTTTGTATCCTCTGTATCCCTCTCTGCCCCTCCCCTGCTCACACACGCTCTGTCTCTCTCATTAAGAAAATAAAATAAAATAAAGCTACTTTTAAGAACCTCAGTAAATTTTTATAGTTCCTAGTTGATGTAAGTACTGTGCATTTCTTATGAAATTTATGTTTAGATTTTTTTATTTTATTTTCAATAAAAATGCATATGTTTAAGGTGTACAACACTGATGACTTGATACATACATATACACACACAGTGAAATGATTACTACAGCCAAGCTAATTAACATATCATCTCCTCACATAGCTACCATTCTTTTGTGTATGAGAGCACCTGAAATCTACTCTTTTAGCAAATGTCCAGTATTTAATACTGTATTATTAACTGTAGTCACCATGCTGCTCATTTGATCTCTAGACTGATTGATCCTACATAACTGCAACTTTTGTACCCTTTGACCAATACCCACCCCCCCAGTTTCCCTCACCTCCCCACCCCTGGCAACACTGTTCTACGTCTGCTTCTATGTATTTGACTTTTTAAGATTCCACATATAAGTGAGATCAGTTTGTGTATGGGGGGGTGGTGCGTCCAGCTCATTTCACTTAGCATAATATTCTGCAGGTTCATCTATATTGCTGCAAATGTTAGGATCTCTTTCTTCTTTAAGGCTGAATCATATGCCTAGATGTTTTAAATTGTATAGCTATTGATGACTGAGATTTTCCTTCCATTTTATTTCATACCTGGTTAGCTTGCACATACAGAAAAACCATCGATTAATTGTATTGATCTTGTAATCAGAACCTCACTGAATTCTCTTGTTGTTTCTAATAGGATTTCAACTTATCCTCTTGGGTTTTCCAAATGAATAACCATATTATTAGCAAATGTGGATAATTTTGTCACTTCATTTCTTTCATCTGACGAGTTGTGTTGGCTAGTGCATCTAGAAATGTATATTGCCACGGTAGTGTTAGCTTCACCTTCTTCATCATCAACCAGTTTTTCTGTCCATTGTATTCATTTTATTACCATTTTGGTGCTCTGGAGGGATTGCTTATACTATTTATAAGGTTATAAAATTCCAGATTTCACCCAGCTTATTGGCTTTTTTTCCCTCCTTTTGGTAATATTGAAGGTTTATATTCTTTGTTTTTATACTTCTGTTTAACTTTCAAAATTTAAATAATATGAGTAAACATCTATTCACTGACTTACCAAATTAAATGATATCTGTTGGGGTCTCTCCATGGATAATGAAGACATTCTTTTAAAAACAATTATAATTTTTTTTGAGAGTGAGAGAGAGCACAAGTGGGGTAGGGATAGAGGGAGAAGGAGACACACAATCTGAGACAGGCTCCAGGCTCTGAGCTGTCAGCACAGAGCCCTATGCGGGACTTGAACTCAGGAATCGTGAGATCATGACCTGAGCCAAAGTCGGTCACTTAATCGACTGAGCCACCCAGGCGCCCCATAAGGAAGATATTCTTAACTTCCTGCCGTTTTCCTCCTCCCTTAGACCTCCACAGTTTTGTAAGCTCTATTACAATTTTTACATTGTCAGGGTTTATGTCATTTGTCTTATGTTCTATAATTATATTCCTGCCCATTTTCATTTTAAATTGCAAATATCAATGGAATCAATTCTGGATTCCAGCTCTTTTATACCATAGCTACCATAGCTTCTCCATTTTTTTTTTTTTTTTTTCCTTTATTTCGCTTTACTGTTCGGATTGACTGGTTTTTGTGTTAAAATACATTTTTGCAAAAGGGATTCATGAGCACTACTCTTCTTTTTTTTTAATTTTTTATTTATTTCTGAGAGACAGAGAGAGACAACATGAGCTGGTTTGTTTTAGTGAGAGTGTGATTCACATTCTGAAACAGGCTCCATGCTCTGAGCTGGCAGTCAGCACAGAGCCCGACGCGGGGCTGGAACCCACGAACCACGAGATCATGACCTAAGCGAAAGTCGGACGCTCAACCGACTAAGCCACCCAGGCGCCCCTGAGCACTACTCTTCTGCTGGAAATTCTACATATGTTGAGGTCTGAGATTGTGATCATTTTTTAGTTTGTGAAACATGGAGGTTTCTCTTCTGTCCCTTGTTCTTTTTACCATCTTGTGGAGGATTTTACGAAGGATATCGAATGGAAATGTTATTAATCTGTCATCTTGTAGCAAATTACTACATCCTGAATTACTGCTTCTTAATTAAGTGCTTACTCCATAAGTTGATAAGTTCAAGAATTTTGGACTCCTAGGTCTGCCATCTTCTTCTTCTTTTTTTTTTTTTTTTTATAAATAGTTTATTGTCAAATTAGTTTCCACATAACACTCAGTGCTCATCCCCAAAGTGCCCTCCTCCATGCCCATCCCCCCTCCCCCCCACATCCATCAGTCCTCAGTTTTTGTCAGCATTCAAGAGTCTCTCATGGTTTGCCTCTCTCCCTTTCCCCCACCATTTCCGCCCTTCTTCTCCCCCTTGTTCCTCCGTCAAGTTCCTCCTAATCCTCCTATACGTGCAAACATATGATATTTGTCCTTCTCTGCCTGTAGGTCTGCCATCTTCTAACCATGCAGATTGAGGATATTGCTTAATCTCTCTGAGCTTCATTTTCTTTATTTGTAATACAGGGATTCTAAAAGAGTGACCACATTTACAGTTTTACTCGAAAGTTTCCATGTTATGCCTGTTGTCTGAGCTTAATTATTAATAGCTGTCATTTTAGTCTCCAAAATGTTCTGAACAGTATGGAAAACAAATTGAATGGGCATTCTAATTATCATGGTGCCTACCTCACAGTGTTGCTGTGATAATTAAATGAAACACCATTTAGTGGGGCGCCTGGGTGGCTCAGTTGGTTAAGCGTCCGACTTCAGCTCAGGTCATGATCTCATGGTTCGTGGGTTCGAGCCCCGCATCAGGCTCTGTGCTGACAGCTTAGAGCCTGGAGCCTGTTTCAGATTCTCTGTCTCCCTCTCTCTCTGACCCTCTCCTGCTCATGCTGTCTGTCTGTCTGTCTCTCTCTCTCTCAAAAATAAATAAAACATTTTTAAAAATTAAAAAAAAATTTAAAAAATTAAAAAAAAAAGAAAAGAAACACCATTTAGTGATTAACATAGCGCCTGGCACATCATTCATTCAATAAATGCTCGCCTCTCTATTTGATCGGGATTTGTTCCCCATCCAACAAAGTGTACAGTATCCCTCCAGGAGGGGCACTCTTCAACCTAGCTGCCAAGCAGTAGAAATGTCCTAACTCTTGTCAGCTTGGAGAGTTCCCCTCATGGTATGCTCTGAGCCCTACCTCTGTGGCTGATTCAGGGTCCCAGGACCAGGCCAGCTGCAGAAGGAATCCACAGAAATTCTCTCTAGTAACTGTCATGGTCTTTTTGTATACCTTTCCACAGGATAGAGAGAACGCGGATTATGCAAATTCTGCTTTTGTGCAGAAGTGAAAAGTATATTTTGGTTTCCAAATCTGAGTACACAACCAGAGTTCAGGAAAGTTCAATGAGGGCATGAAGTAGAAATGTATGGACATTTACCTTCCCCTAGATAAACAGTGAAATGTAAGTCATGCAAATAATAAGAAACTATTTGAAACTATTTATCACTCCAATTTGTGAATATACAACTGAGAAGGCATTAGAGGCAGCAGTAGTTGGTCAAGCATCAAGGACCTCACTTCTATTTATTATGCTCATTTATCTATGTAAACCTCCTGGTGGAAATGGAAATGATTTTCCCTGAGAACTGTGATGACTTTACTATTGTTACATAATTTGCATATCCTTTTGAATATGTTAGCATAAAGGAAGGTCTGAGTTATATGGTACATTTGCCTCTAGGCAGAATATTGCTCATTAGCTAGTAGATATAAAGAAAACCGATGGGCAAATCTAGAAATAGACAAAAGGCTCCTCTATCCTTTCTTGCTTCTAGATTTTCAAAATGCATAATCTTATTTATTTTAAAGATATCCAAATAATATCATTAAAACTAAATATAGGTGTATATACTTATGCATATGTAATGAAAATGAACATAAACAATTTGCATACTAGTGCTTACTACATAACTGCTTTCTGCCTTGCTCGTATTTACCATTTCTGCATGTGTTTATCTCTGCTTCACATATTTCATGAATACCTAAATAGAGTTAAGATGCTCACCAGTGGACAAAATATTGAAAGAACTTTTGCTCTCAAATATCTCTTTTTCACCAATTATGTAGACTGTCTCTAAAAAGCTCATGTGTGATTCCATTTAATAAAATGCCAATATGGTTCATAAAAATTAAATTGCTCTAAATATGCTTTGAGATGATTACTAAAAAGAATCTACCTGGAAACCACTTTGGTGGGTTTTCTTGAATTATTTCAGATAAAGCTGTTATTTCAGATAAAGATCAATATGATGAGATATTCCATAGATATATTAATTGTAGATAGCAAAATATATAACTATATCACCCATCCCTTAAGTTAGAGGCTCATTTCAATATATCTTAAGGAATATTCCAAAAGTAGAGTAATTAAAATTAGTGACATTGGCTTAAGAATCAACAACAGAATAATAAAAGAAATAAGTATTCTTCAAAGAAGCCATTATATGATAAGAATTTAGTACTTCATGAAAGAAGCCTGAGAAGCCAATTTGGACATGATGGGGAATTTATTAAATCGTGATGAATTAAATTATTGTCTATTTCTATGAGGTATTGTGCAAACATTAAAATCTTTATTTTTGAAGAATATTTAGTAACATAAAGAGTTCTGTCTGTGATGTATAGACTCTAGGGTAGCCCCCCATCCCCGATTCCTTTCTCCTGGTGTTAACACTTTTGTATAATCCCCTCCCCTTGACTGCAGCACCTATGACTTTCATCTGTCCAGTAAATACAACATAGTCTGGGATGTCACATCTTTGATAACATTACGGTTTGTAGCACCAGTCTTGCTTGGATACTCTCTTTCTGGTTTTGAAGAAGCAATCTGGCCTATTTTGAGATTCTCCTATGGAGAGAGCCACATGGCAAGGAAATGGAAGGGGTCACCAGCAGGTGGCCTGTCTAGCAAACTGCAAGAAAGCGACTGCTACCAACAACCCCTTGAGCTAGAAAGGCAGATTCTTCCCCAGATGAGCCTCAAATGAAACCACACACTGGCCGCCATCTTGATTGCAGCTTTGTGAAACTCTGAAACAGATGATCCAGTGAAGTTATGACCAAACTCCTGATCCACGGAAACTGCAATAACAATGTGTTGTTTTTAAGTTAACCACTAAGTTTCTAGTGATATGGTCATTTGGCAATCGCTAACTAATGCACTCCCAAATATCAAATTTAAAAAGCAGGATAAAAAAGTTCTGTGTACTGTACATGTCACTCAGCTTTGCTGCAGAACAGCCCCCGAAACTCAGTAACTTACAAACACGCAGTCTTTTCAAGTTGCATTACATGTTGGTCCTTGCAGGGCAGCTGTGGGCACTTTGACTCTGCTTCATTTTCCCTTCTGCTTGACTCCGTTCCAGGTACTGTCTTGTTCTGGGATCCTGACTAAAAGAACAGTCCCTATGTCAGGCATTTCTCACTTCTTGTGCCAAAGAGAAAAAACATAAGCCACAAGCTATATGTTACAGTTGAAGAAGGCCCCATTTCCTGGCTGTTAGCTGGGGGACCATTCTCATCGCCTAGAGTCTTCCTGCACTTCTAGTGTTCAGGCCCCCTCACAGCATCATAGTAAACAGTAAGATTCCTCGCGCTGAATCTCTCTCAGGCATCAAGTCTCTCTCCACTTCTGCTACCAGCCAGAGAAACTCACTGCTTTTAAGGGGCTCACCTGATGGGGCCAGGCCCACCCAGACAACCTTCATATTTTTCAAGGTTAATTTATTTAGGGCTTTCATTGGGTGTGCAAAAAAAAAAAAAATCCTTCCCCAGCAGTATCTAGTTTAGTGCCTTGAAATCAGATCAAGCCATTTTCAAATCATGGTTCATTCATTTACCTATGTGTACTTTGGATAGCTTATTTAACATGTGAGTATAATAGTAACTAACTCATTTGGTTGTTTTGGAGACCAAGTGGGATAAAATCTGTAATGTCCCTAGCAAAGCTTCTGATGTACAGTTCTCCAAAATTGGAAGCTTGAATATTGATTTTATAGTAAGTTTTGCATCAACTAAATTCCTGATATTGATCATGTGAGTAAAGAAAGTCAATAGGATAGGTTTCTATCTTCTTTTTCTCCTCCCTCCTCATTCCCCCCTCCCTTTGCCCCATCTGGAAATATATACTACATATGTTTTTGGTATTTGGATTGCCACCTGTTTACCAAGACTTCATAATTAAAAATTATTATAAAAAGTTCAGTGTTCCATCTGTATCACATCAGTGTATTTCTTACTGTTGGCAAGGAGGTTGGATGCAAAAAGATAGGAGATGCTTCCTTTCCCAGGCTAAAAGTTTTTCTTCACGGGGCCTTGCAGCCTGTGCCAAAATGGGCATGAGACCCCAGGTCTGAAATCAACTCCATCTTTTCCGTAAAGGATTACAAATCATTGTCATTTCATTTCCAAGACTACTGCTTCAAGTTTTTAAAATGAATTTTGCTTGGAATATGATCAACAATCAATGAAGGGAGGGCCCTGAAACGCCAAATCAATGCCTCTGATACATGGTTTTCTAACTGTTGAACACAACGCTAGGAAGATAGCCTAAAGTGTCTGTTTCATCTTATTTATTCATAATAATAACTTTTCCATCACCAAAATGAAATATTATCACCACAAGTTAAAAACATGAAAACACATGTGGAAGGGTCCTTAGAGATAGTCAAAGCCATTGCTATCATTCCTTAGATGGAGAAACTGAGAAGTAGAAAGCAGAAGGGATCTATCTGACAATGCCCCACATCCAGTTCTTCTCTTGAGTTATTTTTAGAGGACTGGGGTAAATAGGAACTTTCTGACCCTCAAAAAGGTAATGACTGGATCATTATTTCCCTTGTTAACAAAACGTTTGTCTACTTAGGACATTTCTTCCTCAGCATGATTCCCTGCCAACTAGGTTGGGCATGTGACCAAACTCAAGAAGTTCATCTTCAATGACTTTATTTTCTACTTTCTATTCTCCTTTCCTTATTCTGTGCCCATAATAACTTCCCATATGTCACCCAATTAGAATACCAGTAAGCACATGTTCTCTTCAGTACCCCTCTCCTCTCACCTGAATTTCAGGAAGGGCCAAAATATACCCATTCACACTGAGATATTATTGTTTGATAAGGCCTTGGAGTCCGTTATTATAGACATATCTATGTATTAATAGAAGGACTTTAGAAGCACCAGTCATCAATTAGGTCAACTGGGAGAGGAGAAGGAATTATTTAAGGTGGAGGAGGTTCTGGGGTGCCTGGGTGGCTCAGTCCATTAAAGATTCGACTCTTGTTTTCATCTCAGGCCATGATCTCGTAGGTTCCTGAGTTCAAATCCCGTGTCAGGCTCTGTCCTCTCTCCCTCTCTCTCTCTTGACCCTTTCCCCACTCATACTGTCTCTGTCTCTCTCAAAATAAATAAATTTTAAAAATTTTAAGCTGGAGTAGATTCTTATACTAGTAGAAATCATAGACTGGAAATTATAGGGAAACACCAGCTTCTCAAGCTCATTGCTAAAGCAGCCTAACATTTGGCAGGTTACAAATCCATGATTTATATAAGCTGAGACTTTGCCAAAGGGCAGTTCTCTGGCAGCATTTAGTTTTGGACACAAGCACGTTACCTCATGGGAATTGTTACACAGCCAGTTCTTCTGGATGAAGACCAAGCCATGGAATGGAGAAGGATCATGATCTTTTGGAGAGAAAAATGGCTCAGTAAGATAGAAGTGCCCTAAAGAGGCTGTCACATGGTTGGATCAATGTTAACAGACTCTCCTCAGAGATAAAGAGGGAAGGAAACTAGAAAGAAAACATACATTTTTCCTCACATAGGACTCTTTGGACTGCATCTCCTCTTGTTAAGGCTCTCCTTTTTTCAAGGTGCAGATTAAGCCCTGTCTCCTCCAGGTTTCTCATCTCCTTTCCAAAGTTGACATGTCCAGGTTAGGGGAGGGAGCTGGCAATTTTTCAAGAGCTTGACCTTGGTGTAAAGTGTCTTTTACCCAGCATTACGGTTGCTGTAGCAGTGACTTACAAGGTGGCATGGTCTGTTCCAAGGTAAACAGTACAGACTGAGTGACCAAATCAAAAAAGCGAGTCAAAAGAAATAGAATGTAGAAAGCTACATGGGGATGTTACTTTCATCCTAATAATAAGAAAAGGCAGAAGATCTACAAACCTATAGCTATTCCTGGGTTTCTCAGATCACTGAGGTCACAAAACAACCTGCTGAACTATATTTCAGAGTGACAAGTCCCTTTGAAAAGAGACGAGACATTTAAACTGTTTTTTACCTTTGGGGGAGCATGAGAGGAAAAGGTAGCCAATAAAAAGCAGGTAAGAAGAAAACAACTGAAATTTTAATGAATTCTTAAAGGTCTACTTTTTGTGATTAATTTATAATACTTGAAAGACCCGGACAAAAGAGGAGTCCGCACTTAATTGCAAGCTCTTTTCCCAGGCCTCAACTGCTGCTTACTAGAAAGATTGCAGGCACTGGCACCTGAGACAGTTCCCTTTGTTGGACTGCAGGCATTAGGTTGTGGGGGGCTGACACTGTGAGACAGGCAAAAAGCCATGCCTACGTCTCTGAACTCTTCTCTCATCTGAAACTCTTCCCTCACCTGCCCCAGGAGGAAGGGGAGGAAACCCTCCTGCTCTCAGGATGCAGGCAGAGTGGCACTTCTTCTGGAGGAGTGGGAGTCCCAAATCCCATCTGCCTTTGGAGGAAGACTAGGAAACTTTCAGGCCCAGAAGATTAGCCACCACTAGAGGAGGGGCTGAAAGCTCTCTTCCGTCCCATACACCAAGCAGATCCATGACAGACCTTGACTGTCATCAGGAAGAGGAGGGGTAACATGGTGAAATCGCTACCCCTGAGGTCCAGATGCAAAGTGTCTGCCTGAGACTGGGGCTGGAATTGGAGAACTGAGAACACCCCAGCTCACAGCACCAGCTCTCACTGAATAACAGGGAGGCTCCTCTGATGTACCGGTACATCAGTCCTGCTGAAAGCTGGAGGTAGAGCCCTGAGAAAAAGCTTCTAATCCTCTAGACCCCACAAGCAAGTGATCCATCACTGAAGAAATGTGTCAGTTCCTTTAGGCATATGTACTCACTGAAGGTAACTATAGCAACAAAAAAACCTAAACCTAGCCCAACCCCTGACTAGATTGACTCACCCACACACTAACAGCCTGACAGAAGTGGCATGCACATTTCTGAGCCTCAATACTATTGTCTCATTAAGGAAATTTAAGTTAAAACCACAATCAGATATCACTACATACCTACTAGAAAGGCTATCCATACGAGGCCTGACGTGCCAAATGCTGCTGAAGATGCAAAGGGAGCAGATCTATCATAGATGTCCATTGGGAATGCAAAATGGCACAGCGACTTTGGAGAACAGTTAGGCACCTTTCTTATAAAATGAAATATATTAGTATATAACCCAGCAATCCCACTCCCGGAAGAGGGAAGTGAAAAGCATTCACACGAAAATGTCTATATTACTGGTTATAGTAGCTTTGTTCACAATCACAAAACAAACAAACAAACAAACAAACCTGGAAGCAATCAAGATGTCCATCATCTGTGGAAAGGATAAGGAAAATCTGGTATATTCATAAAGAAAAGTACTTAACATTGAAATAATACACTACCAATGTACGCAACAACATGGGTGAATCTCAAAAGCATTATGCTAAGTGAAAGAGGCCAAACACAAAAGACTACATAATGTATTATTCCATATATATGAGAGTCTAGAAAAGACAAAACAATAGTTGATAAAAAGTAGATCAGTGCTTCCCAGGGTCCAGAAGGTAAAAGGGTGGAACCTGACTTCAGGGAGACATGAGGGACTCTGAGGAAGCAGTGCCGTTGGTGGATGTAATCTCTATCATAATTGTAGTGATTCCATGACATTTGTCAAGACCCATCAAACTATATGCACTAAAATGAGGTAGATTTTACAGTAGGTAAACTATACCTCAATAAACCGAAGAATATTTTTAAAGGAAATAAGAAGAGAGCCAGGATGAGAAAATTAAAGAGTCAAGATGTAAAGGGATAAAGTTTTATGGGATTTAGAGCAGACAGAAAGGAGTCTAGAAGAATACCCTGTACTGTACTTCAGAGATTCACAGCAGCTTGAAGTGGTGCTGTTGACTCCTGTAGAACCGCTCTAGGAGCCATTATCAGGGCTGACAGAATGGTCAAGTAGAGCCACAGTAACGATGAGGTACAGGGTAAATGTTTATGATCACGTCCATCCCTGAATCCCTGTCATGTGTATACATTTGTATATGTCATGCATGGCATTTACTATATATGTATGGCCACCAGAAATTTCCCAGTAGCCTCTCAATGTCATACACTTTTAGTTATTTTTGAGAATTCTATAAATGCACAAGAGAATCTAATTTTTATGCAGTCATATGAATTTTCCCATAAATAAATTCACAAATCTGAAAAAAGTCTTTTCTCATACACTATCTCCTGATTTGTGGTTTGAAAAAAGATAGTCACAAGTTCCCATGCTCTCATAATTCTCTTATGAGATCTTTCTTGATCTCCTCAATGAAATGGTAACTTAGTTGAATTTCAGTAGAGCTATTATATGGTTTACTAGGAACTTGACATGAACCATCTTATAATAATACTTTGAAGTATATCTCACCTTTAAAATGAGGAAATAGAGGTTATTCAATATTAAATAACGTTTCAATGTTCATACAGGGAGTAAGTGGTAAAGCCACACTAGGCCTCCATTTTTATTTGTTGCCTCAGCCCATGTTGTTTCTGCTTTGCCATTGAGCTCTCACATGAGGCAAGGAGAAGGCTAGCCACTTTAATAAACTGCTGTGACTTCCTCAGTAATCCCAAGATATTTCAGGAGAGAAAAAAGACTTCATCAACTGATCCAATTTCTTCTTTTCACAGATGAGATACTTAAGTCTAACAGGGGGTTGGCAACTTGGCCAAAGTCATGGGTCACGTATCGAAACTGGTCAATTAGAACCCAGATCTCATAACTCCCAATCTAGTACTTTTTCCAGTTTCTGTCATTGGAAGCCAATGACCACTTAACAAGGTGCTGATTGGACCAAGGCGGAAAGCTTGATTCCAGTGTAGCCATTGAGTTGCTCCCCTCCAGGTCAGAAAATATAACCAGACAAATACATGTTGTAAAGAAGCTCTGAATTCATACCCTGCTGAGCATAGGTCAGTGAAGCTATCTTCCCCATGCAACCACCTCTAGCTACGTAACAATTACACTAAAAAGAGACCTTTTAGCCATAAGAACCCTAAAAGGCCCAAAAAAAGGATGTAACTAGTTGCTCATAATCATTACCTTCCTCCTAGCATGGTAAATAAAGAAACCACAGGAGAAGCTGCTTATTTTGTTTCTAATCTCTAGAAAGTAGGAGGATTCTTTATGTCAGAATCAGCTCCATAGGTGTTGAACCAAGACAAGTGGCTACACTGAAAATAATAATAATAGTAATAATAATAATAGCTACATGTATTGACTTCTTACCATGAGTCATACACTGTTCTAAGGGCTTTAAATATATTTGTTCATTTTATCCTTTCCATGATTCTATGAAGCTGGCACCATGACTACTCTGATTTTACTGTTGAGGAAATTGAGGCAAAAAGAATCCAAGTAACTTACCCAAAGCCACACAGTGACAACAGATGGAGGGTGAGGCAATGACTTCAGATTCCACATTCTTAACCATCACACCCCACCTGAAACCCTTTGCCATAGCTATAGTACATTGGAAGAGAGATTCAATTGGATTTCAGATCCTTTCTGCTCATTTAAATCTGCTCATATTTCTACTTTTCCTGTGGATATGGCTAGCAGGCTGTAGCTCATGTAACCAGCTCCAAGTAAAAGAAAGAGCTAATATTTGAAGTTAAAAGAAGAATTACTTTGGTTTGATTTCTAGCTCTGTCACTTGCTGATTGGAATCATGGTCAAGATTCAATTCTACAACAACAAAACAAACATAATTTTATTGACCTTCCAGAATTACTGGGTATCATTACTGGTAAATCATAGGGTCCTACTATGGTTTACCCTCAAAAGGAATGATTGGAGAGGCTCAATAAGAGACTATTTACAAGGTGTGGGTAGAGTTGAGGGGAACCAGCAGGGGTTTCCAGCAATGGTGTGTAGCCATTATCACTCTTAGGCCTGAAGAATCAAAGGGAAGGAGGAGTTCTAGGAAGCAGAGGAAATATCTGTCATTGCAGGTAAGATAAGGCTACCTGAGTGGAGCTGGAAGCTTGAGTTGGTGGCTACCACCAGTTCTTGGTGACCATATGGGAGGAAGCCAGGGGAATAAATCACCTGCCTTTTCACTCCTCCCTTGCTCCAATCTTTTACTCACCGAACCCAACAGAAGCCAGAGGGCAAGGGACTCAAGTTGCAGCCCATTCAAGGGCAGATGTCTGGGGTACCAGATAGAGAAGGGTGAAGAATGGATTCATAGGGCACACTAATAAACATAATAGAATGGATGATATATGTGAAAATGCCTGGCATGAAACGGGCTTAATAATTACTAATTTATTGTTTTCCTCTGGTGATCATGTGTTGTTTTTGCCAGCTCAGTGTTGCTTCTCTCATCTGGTAACATTATTTTCGGTAAACACACTAACCCCTGGATAATAAGAGATAGGATGTGAAAATGTATCAGTGTTTGAAAAATCCATTTTTAGAGAGAGCTTCTGTAGCAGAGTGATTAAAAGCATGAAC
This sequence comes from Hyaena hyaena, assembly GCF_003009895.1. NCBI lineage: Eukaryota > Metazoa > Chordata > Mammalia > Carnivora > Hyaenidae > Hyaena > Hyaena hyaena. The sequence continues at coordinate 90,120 of NW_024082320.1, read as the reverse complement.
TTTATAACAGGACTGCCAGGGTCTGAATCACAGTTCTTTCATTTACTAGCTGTGATCTTGGACAATTTTCTTAACCTGGATGATCCTCTGTTTTCATTTCTATATAAAGAGTGTATAATACTAATAGTCACTTAATGGGGTGGTTTTAAAGATTAAAATAACTCAATAAATGTAAAGCACTTAGCATAGTGACTGGTATGGACTAAATGAGCCTGTGTGCTAGGCTCGGCTATTATTATTATTACATGTTGTCTTGTTAGTAGACAATCAGGGCACTCGCCCACTGCCTCCACTCGCATTGGGTAGGCACGTAGCTCATGCTAGACCAGTCTGACTTTTTCATCCGAAAAGTTGAATTCTGTACTGAATGGTAACAAGCGTTTTAAAAACTTGTTGATGCTGAAGTTACTCTGAAAGCAAGATCCTTAAGAAATTGCCAAATACTTCTGGCTACCTAATCCCTGGAACTGCATTGGTTCTATACTTCCAGATGCATCAAGTCTTCCTTCGATTTTTTTTTAAATTTTTTAATGTTTTTATTTATTTCTGAGAGAGAGAGAGAAAGAGAGAGAGAAAGCGTGAGCAGAGAAGGGTCAGAGAGAGAGGGAGACAGAATCTGAAGCAGGCTCCAGGCTCTGAGCTGGCAGTCAGCACAGAGCCCGACGCGGGGATCGAACCCACAAACGGTGAGATCATGACCTGAGCCGAAGTCGGACCCTTAACCGACTAAGCCACCCAGGCGCCCCTTCCTTCGATTTTTTTAACAGATTATTATTTTGTAAAAAGTTTTAGCAGCTTTATTGAGATAATTGTCATGCGGTACAATTCACCCATTAAAAGCATGCATTTCAATGGTTTTTAGGATATTCACAGAATTGTGCAGCCATCACAACACGGTCTAACTTTAGAACACTTTTGCTACCTCCCCCCACAAAGAAACACCCTACCCTTTAGCAGCCCCTTCTCATTCGTCCAAGCCCCTTCTCCTCAGCATCTGACAACCGCCAATCTACTTTCTGTCTCTAAAAGTTTTTGACAAGGGTGCCAAGATATAATTCACTAGGAAAAGAGTAGTCTTTTCATCAAAAGGTGTTGTGACTACTGTGTATCCATACGTAAAAGAATGAGGTTGGACCCCTACCTCACGTACTATGCAAAAGTTAATTCCAAATGGATCAAAGACCTAAGTCAAGGAAGTAAAACTATAAAACTCTTAGAAGGAAGCATAGATGTAAATTTTCTCCCTTCAGTATTTGGAGTCACCCACTGTCCTTTCAACAACTTCGTTATGGAGCTTAGATTTGTCTGAAGTTTTGTTTTGTTTTGTTTGTTTGCTTACTTGCAAGCACAGAACTCTACCTGATAGCACTTCTTCCCTGACCCTCTTGCAGTTAGAATAGGATATCCCTGATAAAAGTAACAGATTGTTTTCTTCCTTAATGCCCTCCTCCACATTCCCACACTCCCACTCAGGCCACATAAATACAAATTTATGGCATGAGTTAATGAGAATATGTTCTCCTAGAATGCAGTTGATTGTTTTTGAGAAGACCACTATCGGTAGGTAGCTTTACCTACTAAGTGGTGACTGGCTAGGTTCTTAGGTAAAAGACCACATTGCCAAGAATGTTCATCTAAGTTTTTATTTTACCATTTGACTGTCCTGTTCTTGCCTAGTACTCTGAACAAGAACATTCTTCCGGCCTCTGGGGAAGCAGACCAATCTTTCAGAGTGGTTGGCTCTAGGTTATCACCCTTATTGACATGCTAAATTTAGGCTTAAACTGAAGGACAATTCGCTCTGGGTTTGACTGCTTCTACAGTGCTAACCTCTGTGGTATTTAGCCAGCCGATCTCTGGCAGTGTTTCAGCATGTGTTTTTGCAGGGCTAAATTAAGTTGCATTGAACTTAAAATAAAAAAGAAATAAAAAGTTAACAAGTTGTTCAATTGGCTCTGTGACCATCAAACTCCATGTGAGGAAGCGGACAAGGCTGCTCTGAATTATAGAATATTACAGAAGAATAGAATTAAGAGAATTCACCACACACGATACTAGTGATTTGCCATTTCTTGTCTATTTCTTAGGCATTTTAGTTTTACCCCCGTGAAAATTTTAATTTTTCAAACAAACCAAATAAATATATAAAAACACTTTGGTAAAAAAGCAAACCATTATGTGTGTGTGTGTGTGTGTGTGTGTGTGTGTGTGTGTATCTGTCTGGTGGAGGGAGGAGGAAGGTTTGGAAGAAGAGAGCCATCTGTTACTCCCAGCAGTAATGTGACATTCTTATTTCAAGAGGGTCAAGGGAGAATACACACACACACACACACACACATAAATACATACACGTAGATTTATAATGAACTGGAAAAATGATGATGATGCTTCTACTTTGCCCCTTTAATCATAAATGCTAACATTCTTTAGCTTTACGCATTGCCACAGTTCACTATATTAAATAAAAGAAAAGGCAAATTGCCATCCCCATAAAGTGAACACAAGAGCATCCTCAAGGTTCAAACATCTTGCTGAGAAAGTATTCGACAACTCAGAATTGGAGTAAAAAGAAAATAACAGGAACAGTGCCTTCTGTTGTATAGGGTGGAAGATGCAGTTTCAGCCACTTGCAGGGATCCTTTTTTTTCTCTTAGCGAGCCAACGCTCCTACGTGCCTCAGAAAACTTCTCTTTGACATTCCAGAGGAATGATTACAAAGCGTTCAAGTACGAAAAATGCAGAGAAAAAGGACAGCAATGACTGCACCAGTACCCATCGGAACCAGAGGACACGCTGGCTGGCATTAAGTCCAGGCAGTAAGATAGCTAAGGATGTCAGGTAATGCATCAACACATGTGGTAAAAGAAACGTATGTAAAAATAAGAAGCAAACTAACCTTCCTTGTCTTCTAGATCTTCCTCAGATCCTTTGCCGCTCTTGCGCTGATTCATTTTCTTCTGCCTAAACACGGAATGCTGCAATTCCTCATTCCCAGGCCTAGGTCCTCCTACTTTTGAGTCTATGCTCTTCTTAGATCATTCATTCCACTCCTATGGCTTCAGTTAGGATCCATGCACAGCTAACATCCACATGTCTAACTCCAGCTCAGATATTTCTTCTGAACTCCAGGAAGTCTCCATCCATTTCCTGAATACTTGGGAACCTCAAAGGTATTTCAAATTCAGCATGCCCAAAACGAAACTCGTGATCTTCTTCCTCTAACCTGCCCCTCTGGCAACCCCATGTCGGTAAATGACACGGCGACCTGTACATTTGCATAGTCAAAACCCTAAGGTTCACCCTTGATACTTCCATCGCATTCATTATCGACAGGCCATCGGTGGCAGAGGCTCAATTTGAACCCATATATTGACTTCAGGTCTAGCACCACTTCGCTATTCCACAGAGTAAACAAGAACCCCAGAGTCTAATAAGCAAGCATTTCATGAGTTTAAACTTATTAGACCTATTCTCTCTATATTTAGTCACCGGTATTTGTTCATAATGCATTCCCAAGGGGAATATGTGCTGAGGTAAAACTGTGAAAACTGGGCAGTATTCCCAGAGAGCTAATTAAAAAATGTTAAAAGTTCCTAATTACCTCTCACCTCAACTAGATTTTTTATTATGATGTTATAGGACATTGAGTAAGACTTTTCCTATTACCCCAGAAAGACAACCTGGAGCAGAGAGCTGAGGACTGAGGCACTAAGTACCCTGTCTTCTTAAGATACCTGCCAACAGCTCTGGCCAGACACCTCTGCTGGGCTCACCAAATTGTAGCAAGCCTTGTCCTGGTGCCTCTAACCATCATTTCAAAACGTGTCCTCTGCCTAGCCTCAGAATGTTTATGAGGACTGGGAAAGGGAGAGCAAAGGAATCAGAGTCAAGAATACCTGTTGCAAGGATGGTTGGGCTTGTGTGCAGGCATCATCCAACCAGATCGGACACTGGCCTTGGTGGGGAATCAGGGTCCCGGGGGACCCTGCTATACCAGACATAATCTCTATATTAACTAGATTGTGCAGGATATGGGGCTGGGGGCTGAGCTGGCCACTGCAGAGGACCACTGGGGGGGGGGCGGCAGAGGGTGAGGGGGGAGTTGTCAGGTTAGTGGTTATTTGCTGGTGAATAAACGAGTACTTTAGTATTTCAACAGTGGTTCTCAAAGCGGTGGAGATATTGACATTGAGGTATCACTATTCTCCAGGGACTGTTCTTGCACTGCATGCGTTGTTCTTGACTACAATCTGTTTGCGTATTGCATTCTATGTCTTTGATCCCTGGACACTAAATGCTGTCTCTGTTACCCTGACAAGCAATAATGCCTTCACACATTTTTAAAGACCCCTTGGGCAGTAGGAAAACACCGTACCGAATGTGTTGAGAACCAGTTCTTCATCCTTCACACTAGGGGACGATGTAAATAAACAAATCCATGGACACCTGGCTGGCTCAACTGGAAGAGCATGTGACTTTTCATCTCTGGGTTGTGAGTTCAAGCCCCACGTTGGGTGTAGAAATTACTATAAATGAATGAATGGATGGATGGATGGATGAATGAGTCACAAATCCACTGAACTTTTGCAAAACAAAAAAAGGGGGGGATATAATCACAGCCAGGAAGTAAAGAGAGATGTGTTCATGTGTCCGTCTTCCCCCACTTTCTACTCACTTCAACACACTGGAGGAGTTAGACTTTGAAGAAGAAGGGAAGAAGGAGTGAAGCATCTCCTTCAGACCCTGTCTTGCCACTCCTAAATTATAAGGGTCTCAGTTCAAGCCTAGCCAAAGGAGAAGGGAAGAGAAATGCAAGTTAAATAGAGGTTGAGATTGAAACTGTAAACTGTGCTGAGTTTTAATAACCAAAAGTGACCAGATACTTATGGAATCTGTACAAGACTCTGTTAAAGGACAGGAAAGAGAGATTCAATAGAGCGTGGTTGAAGGCAGTGACTGGAGAAAAAAAAAATAAATCCATTTCATGTTTATATCCCACTGAGTCCAAATTCTACAAAAACATTATTGTAATGCATCTTTATCGTTTCATGTATTCTAATTTTGTCCTTTTCCTTCATATTTGAGTAGTACACATTTGTTGAGTTGAAGTTTGATTGAAGTTAAAGATTTACAGCTGTGAGAGGCTACATTAAGTGTATGAGACCTATGCATCAGTGTGTTTGATTTTCTATTTTCCCCTCATTTTATTAGCTAATAAGGCGAAAACAAAACAGATGTAAAACATCCAAATAACAATGCAATAAACCCTGATGTTCACTAAGAACTGCAGCACTGCTAACTGCTCAAGTTGGACTGATATCTGGCTGGAAACACCTCTATGCAATAGCTCAAAATATATCATACAGTACTCATTTCTTGGCTGTTTTATAACAACTCAGAATTTGAAATATGATGGGCAGTTTAGGGACTTAAAAGTAGAATGTGTGAAAGTGTGAATGAGGCAAAAGTTGAGCCATGAAATATGAATGTCATATACTGTGATTAGTGCACCTGTGCGGCCTACCTGCACACAATTCGCTGACTCCTAAAAATCCACCTGAAGGCCTTTATTCTAACAAGTTAATATTTGAATCCCCTTATTAGAGAATCTGCACCCTTCCAAGAGATGATAGGGAAGTATCAGTCACTTAAATTTTAAAGTTTTTCAAGTTTATGTTTTTTAACTTAAAAAATGCTTTATGTTTATTTATTTATTTTTTAATGTTTTATTTATTCCTGAGAGAGAGAGAAAGAGCATGAGCAGGGGAGGGTTAGAGAGAGAGGGAGATACATAATCTGAAACAGGCTCCAGGCTCTGAGCTGGCTGTCAGCACCAGAGCGCGATGCGGGGCTCGAACCCACGAACTGTGAGATCATGACCTAAGTCGAAGTCGGATGCCCAACCCACCGAGCCACCCAAGCTCCCCTGTTTATTTAATTTTGAGAGAGAGAGAGAGAGAGAGAGAAAGAAGGTGAGCAGGGGAGGGGCAGAGAGAGAGGGAGACACAGAATCTGAAACAGGCTCCAGGCTCCGAGCTGTCAGGACAGAGCCCGACGCGGGACTCGAACCCACGAGCCGTGAGATCATGACCTGTGCCGAAGTTGGACGCTTAACCGACTGAGCTACCCAGGTGCCCCTGTGGTTTTTTGATTTTTTGGCAAATGGACACCATTATGAGTCTGATCAAAACTACAGACCCTCTCCTCAAAATAATGAACACATATTCAATTTTGACTACAGTTGCAATTCACGAATTTTTCAGTGACCCCAGTTTGGACAGACTGTGTTCTCCAGAGCTGGCAGCACTGTAATTTCCTGCGTCCTGCATGCTCTTCTTGCCATGTGAGGTTGGCGCTCTGCTATTGAAGGCTTGGGGCTGTGTTCCCTCCCCATACATCCGGCCAGAGCTTTGCAGTGGCTTTATGGAACAGAAGGTGAATTTGGATGCCTACCTCTCTCTATATACAAAATTAACATAAAGTAAATCAAAGACCTAAAGGCAATAGGCAAAACTATAAAACTTCAGTGGCGCCTGGGTGGCTCAGCCGGTTAAGTGACCGACCGGCTCAGTTCATGGTCTCGCGGTTTGTGGGTTCGAGCCCCGCCTCCAGCACTATGCTGACAGCTCAGAGCCTGGAACTGCTTCAGATTCTGTGTCTCCCTCTCTCTCTGCCCCTGCCCCACTAGTGCTCTGTCTCAAAAATAAATAAAACAAACAAAAAATTTTTTTTAAAAACTATAAAACTTTTAGAAGAAAAGCATAGTTGTAAATACATGTGACCTAAAGCACAAGTAACCAAAGACCATAAATGGACCTTCGTCAAAGTTAAAAGATTTTGTGCTTTAGGAGCGCCTGGGTAGTTCAGTCGGTTAAGCGTTCGACTTTGGCTCAGGTCATGATCTCGCCGTTCGTGGGTTCGAGCCCCGCCTCCAGCATTATGCTGACCGCTCAGAGTCTGGAGCCTGCTTTGAATTCTGTGTCTCCCTCTCTCTCTGTCCCTTACCTGCTCCTGCTCTAGCTCTCTCTCTCTCAAAAATAAACATTAAAAAAAATTTTTTTAAGATTTTTGTGCTTTAAAAGACACCATCAAAAAAGTGAAAAGACAACCCAAAGGATGGGAGAAAAATTTGGCAAATCCTGTGTCTTCTAAGGGACTACTATCTAGAATAATTAGAAAAATCTTACAACTCAATAATAAAAAGACGAATAGCCCAGTTTTTAAAACTGGGCAAAGAATTTGAATAGATATTTCTCCAAAGATGATATATAGGTACATGACCAATAAAACATGAAAAATGTTCAACGAGAAAAAGATGTTCACTGTAAATTGCCATCCGGAAAATGCAAATCAAACCCACAGTATCATACCACTTCATACCCACCAGCACAGCTCCAATAAAAAATACAGATAATAATAAGAATTGGTGAGGATGTGGAGAAATTGGAACCAGTCTGCATTGCTGTTGGGAATGTAAAATGGTACAGCTACTTTGGAAAATAGTTTGTAAGAAAAAAGAACAGCCAAATAAACTCAAGGAAAGTGAGCGTAAATAATAATAATAAATGTTAAGAGCAGAAATGAATGAAATTAAAAAGTTATTATAGAGAGAATCAACGCAGTCAAGTTTGTTTTTAGAAAGCAAAAAATAAAAGTGACAAATTTCTGCGGAGATTCATTAAAGAAAGAAAGTCAGTAATAACTGTCAGGAAGAAGAAGGGGACAAATTCTATAGATAAAGCAATATTTTGATTAGTCTCATGCCAGTATCTTTTTTGAAAAGTAGATAAAATTTTAACATTCTTAGGGGAAAAAAATAATATGGACTCAGAAAAGAATAGAAAACCTGAATTTTTCTTTCTTTCTTTTTTTTTAAATGTTTATTTCTGAGAGAGACAGAGTGAGCAGGGGAGGGTCAGAGAGAGAGGGAGACACAGAATCTAAAGCAGGCTCCAGGCTCTGAGCTGTCAGCACAGAGCCCGATGCGGGGCTCCAACCCACGAACCGTGAGATCATAACCTGAGCGGAAGTCAGACGCTTAACCGACTGAGCCACCCAGGCGCCCCTGAATTTTTCTTAAATAATCCAAAATATTGAATTTTCAGCCCACTAAATAGTAAAGGAAGAAATAATTCCAATCATCCACACCCTAACTCTTTTTTATGTGAGTAGCATATCACAACCCCAAATCCTAACAAGGAGAGGAGAAAGAAAAAAAATTTGTCAGTTTCACTCATTAACATAATGTAAAAATCATAAGCAAGCTATCAGCAAAGTGAATAAAGCAATATCTACAAAGGATAATAATACATCACATCCAAGTTGCCTTTATCACAGAAATTCAAATAACGTAAAGCAACATATTAACACATGAACAGATGAAAAATGAACTTAGGACCTTCTCGGTAGATGAAGAAATAATATCTGATAAGATTTAACATCCATTCATGATTTTCAAAATAATAATAAACTCAGCAAATTAGGAATATAAGAAAATCCCTTTAGTCGGACAAAGGGATGTTCAAACAACCGAAGTAAACATATTGTTAGTGAAAAGTTGAACTGTTTCCTCTCAGAGGACAGGATTAAGATGGGGAAGCATAGTATTATTACCCATATTCAAAATTATATTGGATGTTCTAGCCAGTGCAGAATGCGATCAAAAAGAAGGATTTGATGAGTGTAGAAAAAGGAACAAGTATGTTACATTTTTGTGGTTAGAGAATCCTAACCAATCTCCAGATAAATTATTAGAATTAATAGGAGTATTGCAAGGTTGTGGGGAAAAAATAAATATTCGAAAATTAATTGTATCGTGGCACCTGAGTGGCTCAGTCAATTAAGCCTCTGACTCTTGATATCAGGTCAGGTCATGATGTCACGGTTGGGGAGTTCAAGACCCGCATCTGGCTCTGCGGTGACGGCGCGAAGCCTGCTTGGGATTCTGTCTCCCTCTCTCTCTGCCCCTCCCCTGCTCGCTCGCTCGCTCTCCAAATAAATAAACAAACATCAAAAAATTATTTTAATTAATTGTGTCCTTCCCTCTCCCCTTCTTCCGTCTCGTCCCAATGTGCGCACAGCCACACATCAAAGTTAATGAATCATTTCACATACCAAATGGAGGGTGAAAGAAGACAATTCATACACCACTCCATTTATTTTTTTTTATTTTTGTATGTTTTTTTTAAAATTTATTTCCAGGAGAGAGGAGAGAGAGAGAGACAGCATGAGCAGGGGAGTGTCAGAGAGAGAGGGAGTCACAGACTGAAACAGGCTCCAGGCTCCGAGCTGGCAGTCACCACAGAGCCCGACGCGGGGCTCGAACCCACGAACCGTGAGATCATGACCTAAGCAAAATCGGACGCTTAACCAACTAAGCCATCCAGGCGCCCCTACACCACTCCATTTAAATAAAGTGCAAAACACTGGCAAAAGTAAACTATATATTTAGAAGTACAAACATAGGAAGTTAGACCATAAAGAAAAACAAAAAAGCATATCTATATAATATTTATGCATCTTTCTAGGTGTACCATTATATTACAATGAAAGAGCAAAAAGTCTCAAAACAATTTATGCATGAGACAGGACGGCAGTGATGAAAAGGCTCTTTTTCATGGGGCTCTGTGTATTTCTATGTTGTTTAAGCCAACTACAAAAAGAATACACTTTCCATGTATCGTATGTGTAATTTATTTTTATTTATTTTTTTATATATATTTTAAAGTTCATTTATTGTGTCAATGAGAGCGAGCATGAGCATGGGAGGGGCAGAGAAGGAGGGAGACAGAGAATCCCAAACAGGCTCCCACTGACAGTGCAGAGCCCTTTGTGGGGCTTGAACTCACGAACCATGAGATCATGAGCCGAAATCAAGAGTTGGCCACCTAACCGACTGAGCCACCTAGGCGCCCTAATTTTCAAATATCAATAGGGATTTTTTAAAACTGCAAAACTGTCAACACTTGTTTGTATGGATTTTAGGTGGAAAGTGCCTCTCTCACTCGAGGGCAAAACAAACGAAGAGCTGAAACACTGAGGGCCTTCTGGTACTTTGCTTTGGCTGGGGCAACAGATACGTGTGTGGGAATGAATCCAAGCTCTACCAGGATCTGATCTCTGAAGAGCCAGGGCTGTAACCATTTACATGTGGCTTGAGGTCACACATTGAATCACATGACCATATTCTTTTTACTTTGACCCTGGAGCACAGTCGATGACCCAGTCCCCATCAGAGCTGGTAATAAATTCCACGATTATTAGCAAGTCTAACTACCGAGAGGCAAAGAATTGATGAGGCCTGGGAGGAAAGGTCTGCCCTTTAACCAGAAGCTATACATTCAAGTCACCTTCAAGGCAATTTTCTGGGGCAAACCACTGCCCATGCATTTATATGTGGTTAATGAGTAGTGAAAAGCCCTTTTGAATGTTCAGAGACCCTTTTCATTTGCACACAATTAGGATAAGAATGAAATGTGCAGATTAACATTGAATGACATTCTTCTGTTATCTTTTTTCTATCACATCATGCATGAAAACCAAAGGTCTCTTTGTCATAATAGGGTCTAATTTGCTTAATACCCAAATTTATAAACTCGAATGTTTTTTCCCCCGCCGAGAATTTGCCATGGTTTCTGAGTGCTTGAATATCTCAGAAATTGTTAATGCGATGAATTGCACATATGAAGTCGGAAGTGAGAGCAGAAGTCTGGTAGGGAAATCTCTGTTCGGAGGAGGAAGTATGAAAGGTAAGTGGTAAGTGTTTAATGTGGCAGTTGAACTTTAGAAGGGATTTGTTTCCCGAGGGTAAAGGCAGTGGACAAACTTTCTAAGCACATGTTAGCTTTACGTGGGCTTGCAAATTACTGTGGATATGATGATGGTATGTAAAGACATCTCGCCAAAGAAAGATATGGAAGCACTCAAGTGGTGAGCTTGTTCGTAGAAAGTAAATTCTAGCAACTGTGATATCACATCTCCATTCCTCTATACGAGCAGCCTGTGTGGTGGTGAAGAGGAAAAACACCGTGGAGTGTCTGGATTTCAATCCCAGGGGTATCACCTTGAAACCATTAGTCCAGCCCTCTCTGCTTCAGTGTCCTCATCTGTAAAATGGGGATGATAATAAGAAGGCCTGCTTCGCAAGTCTAGGATGAGGTGTAAAGAAACCATGTAGCGCACTTTAGATGGCGCCTGGCGCGTTGTGGACATTCACTCAATCTAGGCTATTATCGTTAGTGTGTGCACACCTATTAGGATACATCGAATGAATTTTCAAGTCACAAGAAGATAGAGTTCTTTTTAAAAACTGTGTCGTAAGCACAATTTCATATGTGCTTCTAGTTAATGGAGTGTTCAGTGATTTGCTTCTGTAACTGTCTGTTCTGCATCTGCCCTTTTAAGTGCTTCCGGATCACCCACACTGCAGCCATGAGTTGCACATAAAAAGCTTCATGAATCCCTCCCAGAATTCCTCCTCTCTCCATCCAGCACTCTTTGGACCTCTCCGTGTAGTCTCAGCCTGTCTCTGCATCTTCGACGAAAGAGCTTGTCAAATGGAGGTCCTCCGACTAGGCCCCGAGGTCAAAATCCAGCCCTTTGAGTGTTTTTGTGTGGTGCTTGAGATGGCAGTGGTGGTTACTTCTTCAAAAGGGCTGTAAAGGAAAGAGGAGGAGGAGGTACAAGAGAAAGAAGAAGAGGAAAAGCAGGAGAAGGAGAAAGAAGAGAAAGGAAAAAGAAACAATGTGCAACAGGGACGGTAGATGGCCCTCGAAGCCTAAAATGTTGATCATCGGGCCCTTTCCAGAAAAGTTTCCTGACCCCTGTTCTAAAGCCCGTGTGTCATCTTTTCAAGCCTTGGCTGAAAATCCTTCTGTGGTTCCCCATCACTCTCAAGATAAAGTCTTACTCCATCATCTGACCCTGCCTGTCACTCAGCCTTGATGAACTTGGCCTCTACATGCATCTCCATCCAAGGAGCCCTAAACTCCTTGAACTTTGCTGAACACCCCATACATTGTCATTCCTCTGTGCCTTTATAAGTCCCCTTTCCCCTCCGTACTTATAAGTACCTCTTTCCTCTTGCCCACACGGCAAACTCTTCTTGAAGGGTCAGCCAAGACCCTTCTCTCTAGAGACGGTCTCTAGGGTCTCAAGACCCTGCTCTCTAAAGCCTTCCCCCAACTCCCCAGAGCGGAATTTAAGGCAGCCTCTTCTGCACACCCACAGCACCTGATTATGCCCTCCTATTGCTGCACGTAATACGCTGCTGTGTGGCCCAGCACTCTCAGTTGGGGGCTGACGTGTTTTTCATTTCCTCTGGCTGTTTATATCGTGTGGATGGCCTAAAAACAATCCTGTGTTTGAATCCACTTCTGCCTCTATTTACTTAATTCAGGAACACAGAAAGGGCAGGCCAACGGTCTCCCATTAGAAATATTGTCAAGAATATAGTCCAGGTCCAGAAAATGATTTGAGAAATAATTGAAACATTACATGCAGGTCTAAGACACCTTAAAGATATTCTTGGGAGAAAATGAGCCTTCATCTTACAGATATATGAGGCACTCCATTCCAAGAAAAATGATGCTGTTTTAGAGAGTCTTCTCCCTGGAGTTCCTATATGATTTAAGGGATAAAAGGGGAAATGGACTAAGATAAAATAAGTGGCTAGTGAATGGAGGGAAATGAAAAACTCCACATGAATGACTATAGTGCTCTAAATGACATGATTATTCATTCCTAAAGATCAATTAATTAAATAAATTACAGTACATGCATACTATTGACTTCCGTGGAAAATTAAATAGGATGAGATATTAATATGGGAAAAAGTTTATGGGAGGAAATATGCTGAAAATCTATATACAATATGATTTTTTATGTCATTTACTCCTAATAAAAGACAACATACCCTTTGTGTGTGTGAATGTATTTAAAAATGTGCAGGGTGGGGCGCCTGGGTGGCTCAGTCAGTTAAGCATCCAACTTCAGCTCAGGTCATGATCTCACGGTTCGTGGGTTTGAGCCCCGTGTCCGGCTCTGTGCTGACAGCTCAGAGCCTGGAGCCTGCTTCCCATTGTCTCCCTCTCTCTCTGCCCCTCCCCCACTTACACTCTGTCTCCTCTCTGTCTCTCTGTGTCTCTCTCTCTCTCAAAAATAAATAAACATCAAAAAAACATTCTTTTTAACGTGCAGGGTGTGCCTGGGTAGTAAAAACATTTCTTCTGTGAGATAAGGTGGGGCAGGGAAAGGATGTTAGAGTGCTGGGTACCCAGGACAATCAAACGGCACTTGACTGACCACCTCTATTTGTGAATTGCTTGGGTTTTTTAAACTACTGAGCACATTTGCCTTTTGTCAATTTGTGTATTTTTTAAGTATTTAAAAAAAATTTAAGTAGATTTTTAAAAAATTTTTAATGTTTATTTCATTTTTTATAGTTTATTGTCAAGTTGGTTTCTACATAATACCCAGTGCTCATCCCAACAAGTGCCCTATTTATTTTTGAGAGAGACAAAGTGTGAGCAGGGGAGGGGCAGAGAGAGAAGGAGACACAGAAGCTGAAGTAGGCTCCAGGCTCTGAGCTGTCAGCATGGAGCCTGACGCGGGGCTTGAACCCACGAACTGCGAGATCATGACCTGAAGTTGGACGCTCCACCGACTGAGTCACCCAGGCGCCCCTTTAAAAATTTTTTAATGTTTGGGGCGCCTGGGTGGCTTAGTCAGTTAAGCGTCCGACGTTCGCTTAGGTCATGATCTCGCGGTTCGTGGGTTCGAGCCCCGTGTCGGGCTCTGTGCTGACTGCCGGCTCAGAGCCTAGAGCCTGTTTCAGTCTCTCTCTCCTAGAAGAGAAACTATGTGACTCCCTCTCTCTCTGACCCTCCCCTGCTCACGCTGTCTCTCTCTCTCTCCTAGAAATAAATTCTTAAAAAATTTTTTTTAATGTTTATTTTTGAGAGAGAGAAAGAGAGAGAGCGCGCGTGCGCGTGCGAGCGAGCATGAGTGAGGGAGGGGCAGAGAGGGAGACACAGAACCCGGAAGTAGGCTCCAGGCTCGGAACTGTCAGCACACAGCCGGACTTGGGGCTCGAACCCACAAATTCACGACCTGAGCCGAAGTCGGACGCTCAACCAACTGAGCCACCCCTCTTTTTGTCAATTTAAATTAAAACTAATATAATATCCATTCAAATCACATCCAGATCCTGCAATGAATAACATCTCGATAGGGCCTAGAAATATAGGTGACATTCTAATTCAGTTATCTTAAAAAGTAAAAAAAAAAATTTGTTAAAGTAAAAGCATGAAAGAAAGTTATAAGTGTTGAAATGGGAAGTCCAGGTCTCAAAGACAAGTTGAGAGAATCAGAATTAAACCAGACGGACTAAAGCAATTTCTATGAAAGCTGCATGTGAAAGGCAGGAGATAAAAGTCAGGTGTGTATGGAAGCTATGGAGATGAGCACATGGCCAAAAAAAGAGCGAGGTTGCTATGATTTGCCACTAGAGATACCAGGTTAGACTGAGTCTGCAGAACTATCATCTTTTTTATCTCTGGAAATTACTGAAGCTGTATGGTCAACTTCCGTGTCGCCTAAATTGAAGCATCAAGTGAAGTTTCCCTTCTGTGATTCATGAATTCACGTATTCATCCATTCATCAAAAATGTACTGAATGTCTATATGTGCCAGACCCTGTACGAGTATGGAGGGTCACAGGGAAGAAGAGACTCATGCTCTTTCTTGCACTTACAAAGTTGAGTCTGGTCATGGCCTTATGTTGAGCCAGTGACCTCTACGGGGCCTGAGGTTATCCGGGACAACATTGGTCTTATTTATTCCTATAAGATTTGGTAGGGATCCCCCTAAATATGCCAGAGATCTAACTCCTTTTATGTAGCAAAGACTGGCGACGCGGAATTAAGATGTTCACGACCCATCTACCAGCTCAGCTCTCTTACGTTCCAGCACAGGGAGCAACGTTTTTCTGTGAAGAGCCAGATGGGAGATACGTTCGGTTTTGTAAGCTAAGAGGTAAAACGTGGGCTTTATGTAACCATTTAAAATGTCAAAACCATTCTCAGCTTGTGGGCGATACAAAAACATGGCAGGACGTGGTCCATAATTTTCCAGCCCCTGTTGTAGCAGAAACATCGGGATGGTGGAAAAGGGCTTTGGCCACTCTTCCTCTCACTTAAGGCCAGGTGGTTGGTTGGCTAAAGCTTTGGTGATACAGTGGAGAGCAAAACAGTCATGGTCCTTGCCTTTACAACGTTTACAGACTAGGCATATGCCCAGCACATAAGGGTGGTCCTTGTAGCTCGGAGCAACTCCAGCACCTTGAGGGTTGTGTTTATCCCATCTTCATTCCGTGTCACAAATACAGCAGCTCTTACAAAGCATCTCTGATACTTACCCCATCATACTAAAATGAACTGTTTTCATGCCTGCGTTTCCAGTAGACACAAGCCTGTGATGAGCCAAGAGGCATGCTTTATTTATCTCTATATTCTTAGCACCTTGCCCTACCTGCCCCTCGTCCATGTCATGCACTCAATAAATGCTTTTCAGGATGAATGGAATGTAACTGCTTTTTATCACGTTATTTGGGTGCCTTTTGTGGTGACCATTTTTCCTATGCTACATTTAACTGTGTTGTAAGAAAAGCTTTGAATTCAAAGCCTTCATGTTTGAGAATGGAAGGGGGCGTATTTGCACTGCAGTTGACATCATCATAAGGTCTAAAAAAAATCCTTGTGACATCCTATGTTTTCAGCTGGAGTTTGCAGCAGACTATTGTTTTCCTTCTCTCCAAGAAAAACTCTACCAAACCCACAGCGTCCTTGTTGGTTTCACCAGGGGGCTGCTTGTTTGCACACCCCTCTTGTGAGATCAATCGTGTCTTACATCTTTTTTATTCTTTATTATTTCCTAAAGAGAAGGTACACCTTCTTCTGATGTTGGCTCTTCTGCCTTTGTGTCCTGTGGGTAGAACTGAAGACACAGGCAGTGACTACTCCGATGCCCATCTGGATGGCTGAAGCTGACACTTGTCTTCCATACGAGCAGGTGTGAATCCGAATGTGTATCCCAGTCAGCACGAAAGATGCAAAAGCATTTAAAAGCATACTCTATTTTTACCAGTATAAAAGGGATACATGTTTATAGTAGAAAATTGGAAAATCTAGAAAAATGGAAAGTAAGAGAGTACACCCACCATCTAAATACATCTGTGATCACCTTTTATGCCTGTGTTTCTTCACCTACAGAATGGAGTTGTGACAGTACCCAGTGAAGGGTAGCAGAATATGCCATCCCAAAATACGCCACGTTGACTTATTGATTCTTTTGGGCTGCGGGCACTTGAGAACAGCAAATGCACAGAGAGGCTTTCTCTGACCTTCCCTTACCTGCCTAAGGACAAGATCGTCCGAAAGGAACTCAGTTGTCGTAGACCCTCTCCCTGGGAGTTTCCTCAGCTGGGGAGGATTGGCTTTTATCACAGGAGAGGAGACTAGAAGTCAATGCTACATCCAGATAAACTTCCTCACAGATGGGCATACCTTCCATCTATTCTTCTTCTAACAGCCTAGCCAACTTTCCTAAATATTCTTCACCCTCCCCGAAAGGCCTATATTCCCTCCTCCTCTTTCCTTGTTAAGGTGGTATTAATGCTGAATTCTAAAGTCATCCCTTTGAGCTACTCCTTTTTCCTGGGTATCTATCTCCCCTGTATGCCTGAAGTATACATGTTCATAAACTTCTGTTTGTTTTTCTCTGTACATCTGTCTTTTACTACAGGGAATCTCAGCCAATAACTCAGAAGGGTAGAGGGAAAATTATTTGCCCTCCCTAACGCTACTTTGTAGTGCTGTGATGAGTATTAAAAAACTTAATACACACACAATGCCTAGTGCTCACCGCATTGAATATTATCTTTAAGCATCTTGACTTGGGTACATATCATTATAACACATATTTTGTATATAATTCCATCTTTTTAGTTAACATAGTCATGACCCAATGCCTCCAACATATTATTACTCTTAGTAGTAGTATGGAATATTCTATATCAAAGAATCCCCTATTCTTACACATTTTATAAAATAACCTGACGTTGGTCTACAAATTCCATGAATATTAACATTATTTGAAATCTTAACTGACCCCATCCAACCACAATTGCCAAAATAGCTGAGAAAAGTCTGTTCATGAAATATCCACAGCCAACATCCATGCTTTCAATTATACCTACATGACTCGAAAAACACTTACAGAGAGCATGCATTGAAATTGTCCAAAGAAATCTTCATTTGAGCTAAGCTTCAAATAGGTAATTGAATATTTGAATATTTATGGAAACTGAATCTGAATATTCAACTCTACAGTAGTCCATCCCAGTTGCTATAGTAATAACATAATTATTTACAGGGTTGCCATAATATTCCTTTGTTTTCTTGAATCACAAAAGGTCAGTGATTATTTTTCATCACTTATTAACTTCCTTAATGATGGCATTTTTTAAAAGTCTACACGCTGCTTGTACCCACCCTTCTACTTCTTTCCATTTCATAAGTGAGTTGCTTAATGGGTAAAAGTAGCCAGTGGAGAATAGAAATGCATCAAACTATGTCTGTGAATGCAAAGTATAATGGATAATTGTGGTAACTACCCAGGCAAGAGCCATATGGATGAAGAAACGTAGGCAATGACCCCCAAATCCCAGGCTAATAAATTACCAATTGACCTGAAGTGTCAGTTCTCACAAGAAATACAAAGAGCAAATATACATGAAATGTAAGTTGAAGTTGGCTAAGGAGTTAAAGAAATGCAAACTTTAGGGGTGCCTGGGTGGCTCCGTCGGTTAAGCATCTGACTTCAGCTCAGGTCATGATCTCATGGTTCGTGAGTTCGAGCCCCACGTCAGGCTCTGTGCTGACAGCTCAGAGCATGGAGCCTGCTTCAAATTCTGTGTCTACCCCTGCCACTCCTCAAAAATAAATAAACATTTAAAAAAACAAAATACAAACTGTAACAAAATGAGACTCACATTTTGATATAATAAAAAAGGAAAGATACTAGGAAACCCCAGTGCTGGGCAAGCTGTGAGAAGTATGCTCATTTATGGCCAGCACCACGTGAATGCAGCCTTTTCAGTGGAGAATGTGTGACACCTGTCAAGAGACACGGACTATTCCTACCTGTTTGCCCGACAATTCCGCATGTGGAAATTTATTCTAAGTGACTAATCAGAAAAACAAAGTTGTATGAGTTTGTTTTATCAAAATGTCTATGGTCACCTTATTTATTATTGGAACAAAAAAACCATAAACAACTTAAATGTTCAGCCAGAGATTTCAGCATATGGCAAGAATTATATTGATACAGCATAATATTAAGCAGTTATCGTAAGGAATACATCTGAGAATGATGTGAAAGCTTGGAAAGTAACTTGAAGTTAATATTTGGTGAGACACAGTGGGACACAAAATTGGATTATAATGGACCTTTTGACATTTTGGAGGAATCAGGTCTAAGACTTCGAGTACTCCAACCATGCAAGCCATTATTGTAAATACTTTTCCTCTTAACATGCGGTAAAACATTTAAGTGGAAGTTCAGTACCATTTTTTAAAATTTCACTGAATTGTTGTTACTGCAGTGCTGATGAGTAGTTCTTTGAATTACTTTTTCTCGTTCCCAGATTGAGCGTTTAGTGGGCCTATTTATGCCATAAGTTTAAATTGCTACTAAATTCCACATACCATTAATTATTTTGCTCACAATTTCTACTTTTGGACTAAGGAACATGACCTGACTGGATTCTATATTTCCCTCACCAGCTCTAGCATTTGGCTTTCTTTTCTAGCCTTTTTTTTTTTCCCCATGGAGAAACTTTATTTCTACCACACTTTGAGAGCTACTATATAACTAACAATGAGTAGAGAACCACCAGTGGGGGGTGGAGAGGCTGGGCAGCTGCCTAGGCTCACTCACCCGC
The DNA here is from genome assembly GCF_003009895.1 of Hyaena hyaena. Lineage (NCBI taxonomy): Eukaryota > Metazoa > Chordata > Mammalia > Carnivora > Hyaenidae > Hyaena > Hyaena hyaena. Next base: position 71,120 of record NW_024082320.1, on the reverse strand, counting down.
TAAGTGATTTGCCTTGGTGTACCCTGAGGGTGTATGTTTTTCGCCTCTGCAACAACATCCCCTTCACTATATGTGATGAACCACATCTTTGCCATTCCTCAAATAAGCCAATCACTCTCGTTCTAGAGATCTTTCTTTATACATACCGCTCCCTCTGGTGGGCTATTCTCATCCCCACCCCTCACATCAAATTACTAGTCACCCTCTAAGTCAAAGTTCAAGCGTGACTTTATTTATGAAACTTCCTTTGACTCCCCCAGGAATAGCTAATCCTGGTAGCATCCCCATGATGTCGAGCGTGAAGTGGGTACACAGTCAAGCCCTAAACTAATGCTTGCTTGTGGGAGTTTTTAATGGTGTTGACTAGGAAATGTCATGACAGCAAAATCAGGGATCTATTTTCGGTCTCAGTTGAAATTAAAGGAGACTCTTCATGTAAGAGAACCACACGTGGTGTGTGATGAGTACTAAAATAAGGAATACACATATAATGCCTAGAAGAGATTCTCACACATAGTTCATACTCAACAAATGTTAGACAGCTCTTTCTACTATTGCAGCTTTCAGAGAAAAGGGCCAGAAGAATCAATTTAGAAAGCATGAGAGCTCTTCTCTTCACCATTCTGGAAACCAAGATCAGAGCCCTCTGAAGTCCCCACAGAGTTTATTATAGATAATTATGTAGACCTGAGATTCTAATTCCAGAGTGTGGGCACGGTCTCAACAAGCATTCTTGACGTCCTCATGAAGCCTCAAGTTCAAGAACCCCTTGAGTAGTGTTATAAATAGATATCTGGGTTGAGGAGACCCCACTGGTTATATCCAAATTTCTGGTACGGAAGAGCACCAAGCTATGTGAACGCTCCCACCCCCAAGTACTGACCACTAGAGACAATGAAAGCCTAACTAGGTGATGCTTATTTCTGTCTCGGTATGTTACGTAGCCCCTCCTTGTTCCTTCACATGTTTTGGCAATATCCTGTGCTAGTCTGTCTACCTGGGCACTTCTCAGACTACATTATGGTCAGCTCTGTGCATGCTCATTGGCACAACTGTTTTCCCATTTTAGATAATATTTTAGGTCATGGAAGAAGGACTATTTGTCCTTAGCACACAGGGCCCTTTCCGCTGCCTCCCCGCTACTTTGAGGCAGACAAATCCTTCTGAGGCTGTGTGAGGCGCCTTGTGTCTAAACACACCCCACAACCATTCATTCTCTTTGGAGTTTGGCGCCTCCCCAGGGCTCTACCTGGGAAGCGGAGTATCGGAGTATCGACATCCTTCGCTAGAAGCTGCAAATGCCTCACTTCTCTCTACCCATGGAGATCTATTTTAGCCTCTGAGAAAAACCTGCTTCCTCAGCTCCCTTGCTCATACAATGCTATTTTTCCCTTGTATGTCTTTTTTTTTTTTCCTATGTCAATAGTCACATCCATTCTTTAGGAGTATAAGGTTTTGGAAACCAAAAGTAAGAAAACTATTTCCTCTGCTTTGTGCCTTGTCAGATGGCTCTCCTGAATGGTGAATACAAAAAGGTTTAGCTACTTGGATTTGAGATTGGAGGTAGAAAGAAAAATAAACTATTGGGGGGTGGGGAATGGTTGATTTTATCTTGCCACATTCCTAGACACAGTCCAGCCCCAGAGGGCTGGTAAACTGCCTAAGCACCTGCTTGGCCTCTTTCCCCATTTCATGATGTCAGATGAGCAGTTAAATTAAAAAATTCTCTCTTTCAAGCAACGTTGCCGTGAATCCTTGTGTCGAATGGCTTTTTAAAATAAAATGAGCAATTACCTTCTATCTTCTCTTAATTTTGGCAGTTTTCTTAACGTGAAGCACATCTTTACCTTTATTTGGTCTGACACTTAGGTACTAGTGTGTGGTTTTATCATTGATAAGCAGGGTCACAAATCATAAGAGAATTGAGAAAATAGATATTTTTTTTACCTCCATCTTACAAGACCATGTCATTAACGAAATCCATGCCTTAAGTTAAGAAAGTATAATTTTAGATAATTAGGCTCAGCTATTTTAAATCAGTTAAAATTGTATTTGTGAGCTCTTTGCTAGGACAAATGTCTACCTTAAGGTCTACGTGGCATGCTCATAACCGTCAAATTGATTAGCATGTACGTTTTTGTTGATTGCTTTCATGATACAATCCAGTATCATTATTTTTTGTTAGATATGTAAGCCTTGATATAATTTCTCTCTTCAGGATACATTTTTATTATACATTTTAATTGTATATTTCAGCAACAAAGCACATGCCACCTGGTGGCTGAAAGAAATATATAACAGAATAGATTGGGAAAATACTTTGTGGAAAGCCAAAGGTTCCAAAATTATCACTTTAAATATGCTGCTAACTCTGGAGCAAACATGTATTTGCGGGTAAGGCACACACCGTAGGAAATCCTCCCGGTTCAAAGCTAGCCATTCAGTGGAGGCCGTCACAAATGGAGACATGTAATGATGATGTTCCATTTGAGTTATTTTTTAATCTCTTTCCAGAATTGTTTTGTCTGTTGAAATAGTTAGTGCCGTTATGTCAGGTGCACTTTATTAAGCCACAGTCCTATTATTTACATAGAGATTTGCTTGATCTGGTACATACCTAGAAGGCTGAGGAAAATATTTTCTTTTCCCTCAACTAACAAAGGACGGAAGTAGTCATGTGGGAGGCACTCATTTCTTCCAGAATTTTTACTAGAGGAGTCCCTGTGTGCCAGGTGCCGTGCTAGCAGACGGTAAGGTGGGAGAGAGGAAACTGCAGAGGAAAACCCTTGGGATCAATAATCAGGTCTGGCTTTCAGCTCACAGCTAACTGGTTGTGTGACCTTTGGATAGTGTTAAGCAACTCACTTCACGAGCATCAGTCACATATGCAAGCCCTTCTTTTTTTGAGGCTTTACTATCGATTTTGTTTGCTGTAGTCAGAATTGCAGCCACAGAGGCTTAGAACAATGAACCCATCAAACAATTCATTTTCTCTTCTCCCAGCCCCTGACAGCCAACCATTCTACTTTCTGTTTCCAAGGTTTTGACTACTCTGGATAGCTCATATAAGTAGAATCATCTAGTATTTGTCTTCTTGCAACTGGTCTATTTCATAAAGCAAAATGTCCCCAAGGCTTATCCATGTTGTAGCATACGACAGGATTTCCTTCCTCTTTTTTAATGTTTATTTATTTTTCAGAGAAAGAGAGACAGAGCATGAGTGCTGGGGGTGGGGGGAAGACAGAGACAGAGAGGGAGACACAGAATCCACAGCAGGCACCAGTCTCTGAGTGGCCAGGACAGATCCCGACACAGGGATTGAACCCACAGACCATGAGATCATGACCTGAGTTGAAGTCAGACCCTTAACCGACTGAGTCACCCAGTTGTCCCAGGATTTCCTTCCTTTTTAAAGGCTGGATAGTATTCCGTTATACGTATATACCTCCCTTTTCTTCATCCATTCACCCGACAATGGACATTTGGACTGCTTCTACCTCTTGGATGTTGTGAATAATGCTGCAGTGAAATGGGTGTACAAATATCTATTTGAGATCTTGATTTCAATTCTTTGGAGATACATCCCATTGTAGGATTGCTGGATCATATGGTAATTCTATTTTTAACTTCCCCATATTATTTTCCATTGTGGCTACACCATTTTACATTCCCACCAGCAATGCACAAGATTCCGTTTTCTCCACATCCTCGCCAACACTCATTATTTTCTGGTTTTTCCATAGTGGCCATCGTAACGGGTATGAGGTAATATCTCACCGTGGTTCTGATTTGCATTTCTCTAAGGATTGTGATGTTGACCATATTTTCACGTGGTTGTTGATCATGTGTATGTTTTCTTTGGAGAAATGTCTATTCAGGTCCTTTGCTCATTTTTAAAATCAGGTTACTTGTTTTTCCTTGTTGGGTTATGGGAGTTCTTCATAGATTCTGGATATTAACCACTTATCAGATATGTTATATTCTGCCATTCCATAGGTTGCCTTTTTGTTCTGTTGTTTCCTTTAACGTGCGGAAGTTCTGAAGTCCGATGAAGTCTCATTTCTCTGTTTCTGGTTTTGTCGCTTATGCTCTTGGTATTATACCCAAAAAACTATCGCCAACACCGGTGCCATGAAGAGTCTCCCCTCTGTTGTCTTCTAGGAGTGTTAGAGTTTGAGGTCTTGTGTTTGTTTAGCTCTTCAATTCCTTGTAAGTTAATTTTTGTATAAAGTGTAAGGTAAGGGTCCACCTCTTTGGTATGTGGGTGTCCAGTGTTCCCCACCATTTGTTGAAGAGACTGTTCTTTTCCCATTTGTGTGGTCTTAGTACCCTTGTGGAAGATAATTTTACTACTTAGGTGAGAGTTTATTTTCAGGGCTTTTATTCCACCGATCTACGTGTCTGTATTTTAGCACCACACTGCTTTGATTATCTTAGCTTTGTAATATGTTTTAAAATCAGGAAGTGTGAGGCCTCCAACTTTGTTCTTTTTCAAAATTGGTTGGCAATTCAAGGTCCCTTGAGATTCCATATGAATTTTAGGAATTTTCTTTTCTATTCCTGCAAGGGGCCAGAACAATATGACATAAATATCTATGTTTTGATGTGTGGCATTAGTGTTCCTTCACCCACATCCCTCACTGGGACTCCTACGTGACCAGAGCAGATTCACCTGTCACTTTAAAAAGATCTCTAGCACTGACCATTCATATTTAAGCATCCCATTGGTAACCAGGGGATTTCCCTACAGTGGCTTATACCCTAGGGACCCATTTTATTTTCTGTTTGTGCCTTTTATTCTGATTAGCCAGCCAGTTCCTTCTCTGTGAGCTGGCCTTGTGCATTACCTTCTATGCCCCTAGGCAATCACTAATCTTTCACTAACAAAGCAATCTCTAACCCACTGAAGCATTCTTCATGGGGATTATGCCTCATCACCCTGGCTTTGGCCCTAAGGCAACTGGACACCCTCCCTGAGAGTGTCACAAAGTTGGCCCCACCAAACATAATATCTGAGAGAGTCACTGTACTATGCAGTGCAGTCTTCAAATGTATGGTCACCTGAACTGAGTAAACCTTGGCCCCGTTCTCAGAACTCGGTCAAATCTGCTACATCTGCCTATAGCAGGATTGGAAGGCTGACTGAGTCTTACTCTTCCATTGTGTTCATTGGAAAATGGCTTGAGGTTACCTGAGAGGATGCATCTACGGAATGCTGCCATGTAATGCTTTCCAAATGTGATCAAGAGACTTTGAAAGTTCCATTTGTTGTGCCTTATGAGATCGACCCATGAATAGTGGAAATGACATCCATTTTATGTGAAAATTTAACTTAGTTGACTGTTTCTTGGTTGTTCTGTTACATTTGAGTAGCTTAATAAAATAGACCGGCAGTGTAAATGTGATGATGTGTTTACAAAAGTAAATAAATTGTGATAATGCTTCCTTTTGGGTGGTAAGATCGCTGGCTGGCAAATAGTGTACTGATTAGCAGTGAAGAGATTCTTGGGCGCCTGGGTGGCTCAGTCAGTTAAGCATCCGACTTCGGATCAGGTCATGATCTTGCAGTTCGTGGGTTCAGGTCATGATCTTGCAGTTCGTGGGTTCGAGCCCCGCGTCAGGCTCTGTGCTGACAGCTGGCTCAGAGCCTGGAACCTGCTTCAGATTCTGTATCTTTCTCTCTCTCTCTGACCCTCCCCTGCTCACGCTGTCTCTCTCTCAGAAATAAATAAAAACATTTAAAAATTAAAAAAAAAAAAAGCAATGAAGAGATTCTTTAGAATAAAAAAAAAGTCAAAGACATAGAAGCAGAGAGTAGAATGGTAGTGACCAGAGTGGAGAGGTGGGGAGAATAGGGGGTTACTGCCCAAAGGGTACAAAGTTACCGTTATGCAGGAGGAATAAGTTTGGAGATCTAGTGTGCAGCGTGAGGACTATAGTTACTAACACTACACTGAATATTGGCACTTTGCTCAGAAAGTAGATTTCAGGTGCTCTCATCACAAAAGCAGTAATGGTACCTGTGTGAGGAGATGACACGTTCATTAGCTTCACTGTAGCAATCATTCCCACTGTGTATACGGATAGCCAGTCATCAGGTTGTATACTTTAAATATACACAACTTTTACTTTTCAAAAAACCTTTAATTTTTAAAAACCAACGAAGAAATTCTGAACAACAGAACTGTATCGGGTTTTTAGGCATGTACATAGATTTTCAAACGATTTTGGAAAACAACACTCCTGAGATAAAGATTCATGGGCTTGAGTAAGAGACTCTCACAGCTGCACAGGTAGACATTTTGTGGCAAGCGGGTGCAAGGAAACTGACGTGCATTGGACAACTATAACGTGACAGGTGCTTTACATACATGACTTCACTTCATGATCACCATAAGCCTGTGGTATGGATGATATTATTGTCCTATCTCCTATGTGAAGCTATTGAACCCCAAAGAGATGACGAGTAGCTATCATCATGATAACACGTGATATTAAACATATATATATACGTTTTCAGAATTCCTTTCTAGAAGCTGTATGCGAAAGATTTGCAACATGAATATTTTAATTACAAGTATCTGCGTATGGAAAACCTGTAAGATGAATACACATGTATGGTTCTTTTACTCAAGTGACTCTGCATTTTTTAAACACTCTATAGATTTTTTGCCACTTTCGCCAAATAAACCTTTCTAAGGGTAAGGTCCACGCTTGATACACAGCTGACTTGATCTCTGACTTCTGTAGAAATGTGTGCAAGCCGCCCAAAAGTTCAGGTTTCCCAAGGGGATAAGGAAAAAGGTAAGGAAACACTTAGCATCTATGTACCCTTCCCCGGCTCTGGACAGATCTTGGACCCCTAGAGACCAATTCAGTCATTCAACATACCTTATCTGACTACCTGTTCTGTGCAATGAACTGTGCTAAGTGCAGTAGGAAGTAGACAATGATAAAAAAAAAGAAATTAAATTAAAAACCTGGCCTCTTTATACTATCGGACCTACTGATCTTACTTGAGAATTTCCTAGCTGTCCTCGGCTCATCAAATTCATCCCAGGTAACTTGTTAGGGTGGTTAAATATTATAGTCATTCATTTCTCTTGAAAAGGTTGTGAGGCCCATATCACCACCATGCTGTAAGAATATAGGAATTGAACTTCAACTCGTTTATAATTATTATTACTATGACAAGAACATTTAAAAATCTCCCAGTGAATTACCAGCGGTAGCAGTTGTACTCTTTAACACTAAGCAGCAGTTAAGAAATCATATTAGGTATTCTGGCAATCTGTTTTAATACTAATTAGCTAATAAAGTAATTACCAAAGTTAGAAATATATTACTACTATGCTGTATTATGATTTAGCTGAAATTGCATATCCAGATGCATAATGTGGAATTTCTAAAAATTCCATTTAGAAAATTTAGCAGTGTATTTAAATATTTCTCATTCACAGGCAACCAGCTGTGATAGAGGAAGCTGTATTTAAATAGTTAGTCAAAATTGAAGGTGCCAGCAGATTTCAAACAGAACACGTGAAAAGGAACTTTTTATAAACTTTGTTTACCTTCTTGGCATGGATTATCACAACACACCAAAACTGAGGCGTTAGGTTTATTTTAACCATCTAAGTATATTGAAGAGTTATGTGATGTGCACTCTTTTCTAAGTGCCTGATAACATTGACTGAAAGTCCCTGTGCACCTGCACCAGACACTGTTAGTGTGACTAGTCATGACATTAGTGTACATAGTGCAGTACTCTTTGAACATAGCTTTAACTAACATCTGAGCACAGTTACCCAACGATAACATGCTTTTTGACCCGGCCATATATATCTTTGGTCCAGAATCTGGTTATACAACTAAAGTGCAAGCAAGTTTCCTAATATTAAGTCAGCCATAGAACAAAAGATGCAAAGAATCTAGGAAGACGTTTTCCTTTCCTTTTCTTTTCTGAAAACACATCGTAACAAGTCATAACAGGACAAATACTAATTCAGTCAAATCCCTTACAGCACAATGAAGCAAATCTCTTCTACCCAGCAATAGATATTAAATTGAAAGAAGCATAGTTCCTGGTTGCCTTTTAAAAGGGAGTATTCATCATTAAAAATTATTGGGAGCCTAATTTTGTATGGCCTTATACAAAGTGAATCACGCAGATGACTTCTTGGAACATAGCAACCTTTATCAGACAATAAAAAAGAATTAAAAATATAAAAATGGAATCAAACCATCAAGCCAAGACATGTCCAGAGCAAAATGATCACAAAGCAAATTCCATCCAATAGCATTTGAGAAAACTACGTAAGTAGGTGGGTTGTGAAGCATGCAAAGAAGCTGGATGACCCGATGGAGCTAGAAGAGCAAAAGGTTGGCCCTTCTAGAAGCAATCTGGGTAAACTCAGCAGAAATTCCGGAACTTCAGGGGTGTTTAATGGGCTAGCATAGCCAAAAACATTTAATGTAAAAAAGCCTAGATAAGGGAAAATAGAGACAGAGAATAAAGAATGAAATGAGAGCGGTTGCCAATACGAAAAAAGAATATTTTGTGCTTCATGGTAGAACTGATTATTGCAAAAAAATAAAAAAGAGAGAGAGAGAAAAGAAAAAAGAAAAAGAAAAAAACCTTTGCTAAATCAAGTTGCGATTTCATATGCCTAAATGAAAGTACATACAAATGAAGGTGCAGTAATAAGTCATGGGTTTAACTCTACCATCCTACCTATAACATTTCCTCATCTTCCCAACTGGTCTTGCCTTGGTGCCTATCATAAGCTTGAAACAGATGAAACAACAAAAGCGCTGAGATTTAACAAAAACCTCGAAGCCAAAAATAGATTTTTAAATTGCTGAAACATAAAGATTCCTCAGCCACCATCTATGACATTTTTAATTGCATGCGAGATTGTATAATGTTGGCTGATTAAAAATTATTTAGAGAAAAGATGATTCAACTACTTTGAATTTACCACCAGAAACCTTCTACAATAATTTGCATGGAATTACAATGGAATTTATTTTGAGGGGCAACAAAAATCATTTAAAATTCTGATGCTGTCATCACCATAATTCACTGATAAGTATTAGAAGTTATCTAGGAAACAGTGGCTTAGCCTGCTTTTATGAGATACCTTGATTTAGTACAGGGCATGGAAGCTGTAATTATTCACCGAGAAGCAAAGGGAATAAGAGAAAAACTCCCCGCAGGTCACCAGCCACGGGCAAAGAAATCCAAGTGAAGAGAAATAAGCCCTTGCTTCTAGGTGTGAGCAGTTTGGGTGTGAAAACCTAAACTGGCTCTGACTTGTTTTTCTTTATTTTTCCAGTTCTTTTACTGGACCTTTATGTGTGTATCTTGAGATGGATTTTCTAGAGAAAAGTCCTCAAATATCTATCAGCTACTCACCCCGAATGAGGCTCAGTCTTAGGACTTCTGACCAGTTACCACTGAGTCAGATCCACATATTTTCTTATTAACCTTTTAACCCAATGACCTATAATTCCATTCCATTCATCCAACATGCACTAGGCACGCAGACTGTGCTTGGTACTGGGGTATATAAGCTATATGCTGCTAGGTGGGGATAAGACAAGCCAAATACAATCATGGATTAAGACAACAGTCCCATGAGAAGTCTACGATTTGATGGGGGAAAGTCTTAGGTACGACCCACTCTAAAAGGTAGTGACGTACTTACACTGTTTCAAGGAAGCACGGTCGGTTAAAAAGCTCAGCTAAAGGGCTTTTGTTGAGGAGATGACATTTGGGATCCAGCTCGAAGCATTTTCCCATGACTTCCAAAGGCACAGATGGGACTAGGTAAGCCTTCCAGGCAAAGGGAGCAACAGAGACAAATACCTAGAGACACACACACACAAAAATGGGAAGTGGTTAGGTTTGGTTAAAGGGTAAGGAAAGGTTCAGGCAGTGAGTAAAGATGAGAACTGTTAAGGTGTACAATCTGCCTTTTGGAAATAGTAGACACGAACAGTGTGTCTGTTGTGTGCCTATATGCTAGGTATTTATCATATATCAATGCATTTCATTAGACGTGACTGATTCAATACTGGATATCTTCTTCAACGTTCCCCGAAAGTGATGTCTCAGCCGATTTCATCCTGCAACAAACGTTAACTAACACTGCTGTTGTCCATTCATTCTACTTGTGGATGATTCTAATCATAAGAGTCTATCTTAACGTGAGTTCAAATACATTCTTCTCTCTGACATACATTTACTATGAATAGTTCTCCCCTCTGTAAATGTACAGAAATTTAATCCCTTTTCACAGATGAGACACTGTCTGTGTCTTCAGCGGCTTCTCTTCTGATGTGCTTTCCAAGCCTAAAGGTCTCCTCCTGCATACTTTCTAGTTGTAATACACCCGTGAAATCTAGTAGTCAGAATGGAATACACTGATCCACATATGGTATGTCCAACAGAGAAGAGAACAAAATGATCGCCTTCTTTATTACCAGCACCGCATTTTCATGAATGAAGCCTATGTGTATCTGTGGCAACCACATGTACTGTTGACCCACATTGCTCTTGTACCCAGCTGAATTTTACAAAGAATCCATATATTACAGGTGTGGGTTATCTTACAAGACGGAAGGAGCAAGACCTTGAAAAAAAAAATACACCAGCCCCTAGGATCACTTGGAGCAACTCATCTCACCATCTCTGGACCTCAGTTCCCTCTTCTAGAAAATGGAAATAATAAAATCACCTTCTTGATTGGGTTATTAGGAGGACAGGGTGGAATTACACATTTACCAAAAAAAAAAAACAAAAAAAACACCTAAATTAAGTGCCTGACAGAAAGCAAGCTCAATGATAATTAATGACCAAGAGAGCAGAGAGCAATCAGGCCCATGGATGGGGATCCATGAACTTAGAACAAGATGTGAAAAAACTCACAGTTTGCTTGAATACAGAACCCGTCTTAAAATATGGTTCCCTAATGTTTTTTAGGAAAAATTATTCACTTAGTGTAGAGGCCAGAAACAGGAAAGAGAGTAAGACTTCTTGGATTTGGAGACTTCCCAGGGAGATGAAAGAAATGTAGGCAGGCAGGAAGCCACTTGCCTTAAGCAGGAGATCATAAAAGTAAACTTTAGGGAGCAGGCAGGGACATACTCCGAGATTATGAAAATGATCCTGGAAGACAGAGAAATTCCTACAAACTCAAAATTATAACCAACTTTCCCAAGTATAATGATGGTGCAAGCCTGAATCTACCACTTTGGACTGGAGTCTAAGAAGTTAAGCCTGACTTCCAACGATATAGGTTATAATTTTTCTGAAACAGTTCTGATTTTCAAATGGTCTTTTCATATCGAATTGGGTGATGGTGATTTCTACAGATAGTATCATAATCTAGCAGGAGAGCAAGAAATGATAGAACAGAGACAATGACTATACCAACTGAAAGATATCTGAGATCTGTATAACCACCATCATATGATTTGCCAAAGCTGTAATCTCCTTGAGGGCATGGACTGCTCGGGCCTACTGCTCAAATCCTAGTGCTTTGCATAGTGCCTGGCATAAAGCAAGTGTTCAAAAATAATTTATTAAATGAATTGAAGCAATGGTACTTCTGTGTTCCTCAATCTTTTCTCCCTAGCCATTAACAAGAAATCACTTTATTTAAGAAAGATATTCAAAGGGACAAAAAGGAGGCAAACTGCTAAATCCTCTTCTGTAGCTAGTCTTATAGTGACGAGGACCTTAGTGGGCTATGGTGGAGGGAAGGTTCAGAGAGCTTGCACGGGCCAAAGGTATCCAACTTGTGAAAAGCCAGTGTAGTTTCCCTAAACCGATCCATTATTTGTCAAACGTCACTGTCCTGTAATCAACTAGACATAGTCTTAGTTTCATACTATCACAAATGAGGTGAATGCAGCCTTGGAAATCACTACAATTATTTTAAATCTACAAAAAAATCTAACCAAAATCAGTCTCCTGAGTTATCCACATTTTGCACTAGCTTCCTCGGGGTAGCATGAGCTGCTGGTCTTCAGGATACAGCTCCTGTTGCCTCTTCTGGCCGTAACAGGCCAGGAGATCTGGAATGCTGGCATCAAAAACAGTTGTAATTTAATTAGCTGATATTATTGAATGACATGCCAGTGAAAGTCACCTGACACTCATACTTTTTCCCTTGCAGAAGAGTGACCCTGATTACCGAGGATAATTTTGATTACTGTTACACAACGTAAGTAGAAAGCCTTATGCTTGGTACTGCCTTCTTGGTACTACCATGCTGCCTCTTAAGACTTTCACGAGCAATAGAAAAGATTGACAGAGGGGCTCCTGGGTGGCTCAGTCAGTTAAGTGTCTAAACTTCAGCTCAGGTCATGATCTCGCGATTGGTGAGTTCAAGCCCTTCGTCGGGCTCTCTGCTGTCAGTGCAGAGCCTGCTTCAGATTCTGTCTCTGTCTGTCTGTCTGCTTCTCTCTCTCTCTCTTCCTCTCTCAAAAGTAAATAAATATTAAAAAGAAAAGCCCAGTGGAAAACGAATGCTTTAAAAAAAAGAGAGGGACGGGACTAAGAATTCAGAGTTTTCAAGAGTGAAGGTTTGGGACACTGGATCAGGGAAAGAACAACTAGTTGAGTCCTGACTTAGAGCAAAGGAAACCTCAGAGGGGGTGTAGAAAGTACGTATATTATTTACAGCCTCATGAAAGAAAAAAATACTGTAGCAGCTTTCATAACAACCTTGCTTGTTGTGTGTGTGTGTGTGTGTGTGTGTATAATTGTTATAAAGAGTAACAATTGTATATATATTCACACACACAATTTTTCCCCCTCTCCTCTTCTCCCCTTGTTATTTTATATAAGGGTGGGTGCTGGCAGTTGACTACAAGTTAGTCTTTAGATTATTTCATGTTTAGGTGGAATTAGAAGAGCATTTAATAGCAGCTAGAGATGGACCACATGACTGTTGGAACTTTGCACTGGATGAAAGGAAGAAGCATCTTTGAGGGAGCACAGAAAACAGAGTGTTGTTGTATGGAAGGTAAATAGGTGTAGAAGGATGGATATGGATACTAAGTAACCAGAGAGTGGGTGGTCCAGATGAACACTGCTCTCTGATCCTGGCCCTGGGACTCCGCGAATTCCATTTCTCCTTTGCTAGCTGGCGGCCTCCTAAGTTTCGCCAAGGGACTGCAAGTTCGGAGGAGAGATAAGGGATGTAGGTCCTTCCTGATGAGTCTGTTCATGTCAGCAGTGCCCAAGGACCACTCTTGACCCTGGCAGTAGCAGCGGATTCCGGAGCCACTTTCTCTCAGCATCCCAAGACCCTTCTTCTGGTCATGCATGATGACAGTGTTATAGTTAGCTGCCTTACAGAGTCACAGAAGAACTTCATAGCGCGTCAGACTGAGAGAACCAGGACTCCTAGGATTTTTTGTTTCTTTGTTTATTTTTGTCCTTTCCTAGCTCCTGACTTAACAATCAGTGTCACCTTAATCAAGTCTCCTTTAGTCTGTTTCTTATATTATAAGCTATGTTATTGTACTGTATTTTATTATAATCTACAAGAGTATCAGGAGCATTATTAAGACAGTATCTGTGAAGCTTCTTAACTATGAGAAAAGATATAAGTTTGAGCTAAGGTTTAATATGGCCAAAGAAATAATTTTCCATATTAAACCTTTGGGAAAATACACAGGCACCAATCCAGATGAATGACTAATAAACTGAAAATCAGTCAAATAATAATACAGCAGAAGAGTAGGGAAATGTGTTGTTTTTCTTCCCAAATAATTTTATAAAGAAAAACAGAAACCTCAAGTAGTTTGAATAGCAAAGCAGGATTTCAATGTAAGATGCCAACAGCTGCCTCTCTGACTTCCCTTCTATCTTTCTTTTTGGAAGAGGGAGCAAGTGGGGGTAGGGTGGGGGCTGTTTATGCCGTGAAGCATCGGAAAGGAGACGAGTAATGGCAAATTCTGACTACCAAAGTTCTAATGGAATCTCTGCTCAAATCCAAATGCAACATTCCCTCAAGAATTATTTACTGGTGATGGACTGAGCAAAAGCACAAATTAAACACCACATTAGAAAAGAGAATCAACAAACCAAAGCCAAACCAAACAAACCAACAAATGAAACAAAACAAACAAAAAACCAAAAAGCGAAGAAAGGTGTAAAGTCGCTTGACATCCATAAACAACAATTAGAAGGCATCACTGTCAGATTGCTGTAGGAGTTCAATAGTAAATAGCCCAAGAAGTAAATTTACATGGGGCTTCTGGGTGTCTTGGTTAAGTGTCCAACTTTGGATCAGGTCATGATCTCAACAGTTCATGAGTTCAAGCCCCACATCGGACTCTGCTATCAGTGTGGAGGCTGCTTCAGATCCTCTTGCTCTCTCTCTCTCCCTGCCCCTCCCCTGCTCGCTCGCTCTCTCTAAAAAATAACTATTTTTTTTTTAAAAAGTAAATTTACAATGTGTTTTGACCTACTAAAACGGTCAAAAAACATAAAGGAACCCACTTTTTAGCCTTGGGAAAGCAATTCGGTAATATTCTTCTCTTTCTTGAAATATTTGTGGCAATTTGTGTATATCAGTAGGAAAAAAAAGAGTAATAATGCAAAACCAGACCTGCTTATATTTAAGATAGTATTGCTGGCACCTCTAACTTCCTGAGAAGTTGGGAGGTTTTTGGTGCTTGTTTCCTGATCAGTCCCTGTCTACATTGAGTAGAGAAGAGAGTTACTCTACTGGGTGCTCCGTTGCACTTGAGAAGCCAGACAACACGACATACATTTTTCTTGTGGCTTTCACGGTTTGGACATCAAATCTGAAAGGATTCTTACTGTTTTGGTGTCTTCTTTCATTTTGTTTCTTTTGGTTATATTGGGTGCTTCAATTTCTGGCCCTTGCAAATGATTTAATTTCTTATTTTATAGAACATTTCCTGTTAATGTCCTCTCTAAATCTGTCTGGCACACCGTAAATTTTGACTCTGTATTCTGGAGGAATACCAAAGTTTTGGACTATGTCATCTCCAGAAGGACATACACGTTGTTGACCTTGCCATTGGATGGAAGGCAATGTTCCGATTTTCTTAATTTCCTTGACTATGTGCCTTGGAAGCCTACCACAACTGCCTTCAAGTATAGGATTTCAGTGCTAATGAAAGTGAGAACTTTGGTAAAGTTTGAAAATGAGAATTCGGTGGTTCAAGGGCATTTCCCTTCAATACATTAGAGAATATGGTTTATTACAACGTGGTCTCATCTGCTTTATCACTAAACTACGAGGTCTGGGAGGACAGAGGCAGTGCTTTTCACCTTGGAATTCAGAGCCTCGATTGTAATAGATTCAATAAGGATTCAAAATGAACTAAACTTTATGGTTGAGCAGATTATTTGCAGTCAGGCTATCTCATATCTTAACTCAACTTCCTATGTTCTTGAATTCAGAGTTCTTGGAATCTGAAAGGAAAGGCAGTGTTCTATTCTTGGGACAGATTGAGTGAAATATGTTAATTTCTTTTCAGTATACATGTTGACTCTTTCAATGTGCAGCTACCAAATCAACAACTGGGATGGAGATGGGAAGAGGGAGTGGTGTTGGTTTGTTTTAATTTGGAGACTTTCTGTCTATGCGGTATCAGATAAAAAGTGGCTCTCTAGGAACTCTGAAAATTAAACTTGCCTTTTTCCAGAAAAGCTCTGAGGGTAAGTGTTTCACAGTCAGTGGGAAAGAGGGGGAAATGCATGGTTAAAAAGAAAGTAATTACTTGAAGTGGGTAATGATTTGAATGAGGAAAAAACCTACTTGAGGGTTATGTGTAATTTATATATCATATGCATAGCTATGCTAGTTTCTCTTCATCCATTCTTCCCCTCTAGGCCAATCTGTTCTTGCCACTAGTCTCAATAAATGATAAAAGGAGAGTCTCTAATGAATTGAAGATAACTTATATAATAATATTTAATAAGGAGCTGAAAAAGAGACCCCAAAATATTTACCTTTGGAGCTACAACCCACGTAATCACCGGTTCTTGCCAGTCGTTTGTTCGTATGGAATTAACGTATGAAATTATTTCCTTAGAGTTTCCAAGATGTTCACCAAATTCAACGTCTTTTATTTGCAAGACATACCCCACCCCTTTAGAAATCTCTCTTTGATAAAATCCTACAACTTTTTACAAACACGGATTAACTAAATGGAAGCTTTTGTCAATATATTTCATTTCACGTTGAAATGTTAGCACTTAGAGGCATTTGATCCGTGGTACCAGGTCTCTGGGTTCGTGTGACACAACTGGCCAACTGACCAATAAAAGTCTGACCATTCACCAGATTTTAAACTGGAGAATGACATTTCATACACTTTTGACCAGAAAACCTCTTTTAAGTGTCCACAGAGGGGTAGGAATGGAAGATCAGGCTCCCAAGGCCATTGCTCCAATACAGGCATGCCCTGCCCCTTGTCACATAAGACAGATTCTCAAGGAGAAGTGAGAGTGGCTATCAGCGAGACTCTTCTCCCTTCAAGGTTCAGGAAATTCACATCTCTTAAAACACAAGCAGAGAAATGAGAAGAGTCATCATTATTTGGTCCGTTTGTGCTTTTTTTCTCATTGCCCTGAGTACTTGGATCCTATAGATTTGGTTTTCTGGATATTCTTTCATCCATAAAGATAATAAAAATGAAGTTTTATTGAATAGCTTCAGCTATAAGAAGTAAAATGCCCAAGAACTTTTACTCTGTGAAAAACAAATACTTTGGTTGGAGGTCATACCTTGAACATTTTTTTTTACATTAGAATATTTTACCACAAGGAAATACAAACAGAATCCAGATAATATAAGTTAGAGTTCAACATTTCCAACAATGAATATTCTAAGAAAAGTCAATTAGAAGTAGCACAGATCCATGCCTGTAGTCACCATCATCTGTCTGAATAGTTATTGGATGATTGAGATTGAATTAACTTATACATAATTTATCCTTCGATTGTGATCTTAGATATAATTGCATCACATCTTGTCACTCTCATGCCACATGCCACTCTCATGACAAAATAATCTTCTGGGTAAAAGAATGCTAGCTCTTTAAATCACTAAGTTTCTAAAAAGACATGTTTTCTATAGACAAAATGGTAAAATTAGTACCCCTAAGTCACTTGAACTTTTTTTGCACATATGGTACAAATAACATTGTACAAATAATAGCTACATATACTTTGGTTCCTTATCCCCCTTTGTCTTTCTCCCTCTCTGTTTTCCCAAAAAGATATTCAGTAACAGGCTTCAGGAATATTTTTAATACTCTCTCCTGAGCCATTATGAGGAACGTCATTGAAAAAATGGTATTTCCCACTTCTTGTGGCTCTGGGGGGCAGAAGATGAAATTCCAGACTGGAATCCCATCTAGCAAGCAAGACTGTTTTAAGAAACAATAATGGTGTTTGTAATGCTCAGCTCTGTAGAGGTTGTTCTTGAAATTAATGGTTAAAAAATGAATAACTGATGAAAATAGAAAAGTAAAAGATACCAGGAAGTGTAAGCACCCATGGATTTATTTTAACATAATGGTGTCTAGCTTTTGAAAGAATTAAAAATAAGCAAAACAAGCGAATAATCCCATCATCTTCTTCTACTTATCATCCTTATAAAGACTCAGGTAGAAAACGTATATATAATCTGCATTTTTTTTCCTTTGTATATCTCGAAGTTTCTTTTACTTATGAATAGAAAGAAATAACAATGGTCTCTGTCAGAAAGGCACCCTTCTACGTGTTTCATAAACATTATCTTAGTTAATCCTCATAAAACTCAAGGAGATTGACTTTGCCATACCATTTCACAGATGAGGCAATGGATACTCAGAAATGTTAAATGCGGGGCACCTGGATGGCTCAGTCGGTTAAGTGTCCAACTCTTGGTTTCAGCTCAGGTCATGATCTCATGGTTCATGAGTTCGAGCCCCACCTTGTGCTCTGGGCTAAAGGCATGGAGCCTGCTTGAGATTCTCTCTCTCATTCTTTCTCTTCCTCTCTCTCTCTCTCTCTTTCTCTCTCTCTCATAAATAAACATTTTTTCAAAAGCTAACTGCCCTAAATCATAAAGCCATTAAATAATGAAGCAAGAATCTCACCCCAAGTCCTTCTGGTTCCAAATTTCGTATTCTGTAAAATCCTCATACATCTAATTTTATGTTTCTTTCACATTTACACATCAGTAAAGGTCACAACATTCCATAATGAATTTTCTAGATGATTCTCTGGAGCTTCTACCCTCAGTGAGCACCCCATCATTGAGCCTATTCCAGCTTTGGGTGTTCATCTGATGAGGATTTCAGCTTATACTGGAAGTGGTTAAACCATAAGAATTGTAAGGTCTCTTTAAACACTGAAATTCTATGATTAACAACAATGCTGTGCACATACAAGAGATATACTAGGATCCTCTGTGATGACAGCTGTTCCTATACTGTGACCCCTTGGCACGAGACGGAAGCCAGTTTTCTCATGAAGACCATATGTGGGTAGACATTACGCAGTTTGAGTCAGATCAGGGAAATAGAAGCTCCAATTTTGAACTGAAAAAGAAGATAGTCAATCACAGATCCATGACACTGGCTTATACAGATGTCCTGCTTTCCTCTGACTCACCCTTTGAGCTTCAGAAAGAGATAAATTTTATTTTTGATATAGTAATCAGAATACAGTCACACCATAACTCAAATCTTCATATTATGCCTTTTCAGCCTTGCTTTATGTTCCTGATTTTGACCCCATTTTGAACTGTCCAAAGGGAATCTCTGCGACAAAAGATGTAGGGCTGGAAACAAGATCAATTTTGAAGGAAAGTTTTACATTTAAATTTCTAAGGAAAAATAATACTCTATAAAAAGCATTGGACAAAAGGACTCTCAATATTTTTGCAAAAAAAAAAAAAAAAAAAGGTTTTGCTGGCTGGGAATAGGGCTCCTGCTCCCCAGAGAGAATTGAGCATGGTAAAAATGGAAGGATTCTCATCACCTTTCTGTCTTTCTGACAAATCTTTGGTTGGTGTTTTGGAACGTGTACAGCCCATGGGAGTAATTCTCACAGTAGATTGTTTGGCTATTAACTTCCTATTTTTTATTTCACGATCTTTATTATCTCTGAGTTGTCCGAAGGCAATGGAGCTTGTTTCCGGGCTCTAATCTTTGACAGAGAGTGAGAAAGATGATAGTTTTTTCAAGTTAGAGAATGCTCAGAAAGAAAACGGGGAAACAAAACACATGCTATTATATCAGCATCGGCTTAGAAAAATGTGAGTGTAGAGAACATAGGTGGTATGAGTGAGCTGTATGAACGGGTACTCATTAGGAGCCAAAATTACAAAGAGCCTTTGAAACAACATACTCTTCTTTATTAATCCTCCAGAAATAATTTGTGAATAATCAGCTAATGCCTGGAGTACTCAGACTTTAATACATTAATAGCTGACACCTTAGATTCTGGGGGATTAAAAAAACAGGTTACCAGCTGTAGTAGAAAGAAGTACCCTGGAAAAATGGAATATCAGGTTGGCTGGGCATAATCTAATCAATTAATCAACTAATCTCACCTTTTCCAATTACTCAGTGCCCTACTAGATAATGGAATAAGTTTAGAGGTGAACACTACCTCTTTACATGGCTCCGTTTAGCAGTAGCAAAGGCGACTGTCTAATAAGAGACAACTGAAATGTATCACACATTCAGAATCAACTCAAGTATGAAAGTTGAAAGAGCAAGATGAATGGAACAGCCCGCTATTGGCAAAGGGGGGAAATCAGCTGATTTAAGAGACCCTGTCATACATAATTGATATGAACTGTTTTCCATGTCCATTTTTTGGTTTAATCAAAGGTTGAGTATTAATTCTTTACTACTTGCAAACATTTATGTCCCAAGTGTTGATCTTTGGGGGGAAAATCCATTATGCTTCCAAAATTAAAAGTGCCTTGATTCCTTTGTGGACAAGAAAGTATGGTGTGCCTGGAAAACCTCAAAGACCTGAGGTCAAATCCTGACTTACTACCTTGTGACCTTGGGCAAATCACTTAATTTCCCTGAACCCTGACTTTGAAAGAAGAAGAAGGATCTCTCCCTTGTAGTACTGTTCAGAGAACTAAATGAAATGTTTGGAGGCAAGATGGCTGCAAAGAGGCACTCAGTAGATAAAAGCTACTACAGTATGGATTAGATCATGATCTGAAAGCTACCCTTCAGCTCCTGATTTCCACAAATTTGTAAAAGTGAGCAATTAGTACAAGGTTTCTCAAAGGGGATATGATAAAAAAAAAAGGGCGGGTCCATTTGTCAAATAAGTTTGGGAGACACTACATGCTCTGTCCTGCTCCCCTTGTAAGTCAGAATTAATTTTGACTTACATAACTGAATTTGCTGAAAAATTCCAAAGTT
Organism: Hyaena hyaena; assembly: GCF_003009895.1. Taxonomy (NCBI): domain Eukaryota; kingdom Metazoa; phylum Chordata; class Mammalia; order Carnivora; family Hyaenidae; genus Hyaena; species Hyaena hyaena. Next base: position 50,684 of record NW_024082320.1, on the reverse strand, counting down.
TAAAAACCTGCTTAGCTTTGGGACACCTGGGTGGCTCAGTCAGTTGAGCAGCCACTTCAGCTCAGGTCCCGACCTCACAGCTCAGCTCCTGAGTTCGAACCCCACATGGGGCTCTCTGCTATCAGGGCAGAGCCCCTTCCGGATCCTCTGTCCCCCTGCCTCTCTGCCCCTACCCCACTCACACTCTTTTCCTCAAAAATAAACAAACATTAACAAAAATACTATTTAGCTTTACGGAAGCAAAGTTCTTCTTAACTTATCTGATCTTAGAAATGTGTCTTCCCAGAAGATATGTTAACATCCTCAGAACTTTCTTGTATTCCACTTAGGTGCCGCATTCATAATTTCTCTAAATACCAGAGTATAAATATGTTTTCGAAATTAAGATACGCTGAAAGATCTGTGTGTGATACCTGGATACCAAAATTAAGGCTAATTTGATTTTAAATAGCAACAAGACAAGGGGCACCTGGCTGGCTCAGTTGGTAGAGCATGCGACTCTTGATCTCCATCTCTCAGGATCGTGAGTTTGAGCCCCACGTGGGGTGTAGAGATTGCTTACAGAATTTTAAAAAATAAAACAGCAAGGCCGGGCAAATGAGAAATATGAGAGTGCAAGACCACTAACAAGGGCCGAGTTTGGTTGGTGGGGGGAGGGGGGGTGGTTCACTCATTTGCAATTGGTAGCGCCTGATTGACTAAAACTGCCTTTGCAATGAAGGCTCTCCGGGAGGCTGGTGAAATTCCTGGTGCAGTTGCTTATTTGCAAATCAGTGTGGTCCTATGGCTCCAGTTGTACTCCTGGCAAAGTCAAGATTAAGTACAGTGGAACATTTGTAGAAAATCCATGAGACTATTGCAAAATCTGTCTCACAATATTTGCATTCGTATATTTTAGGAAGAACATCAACTTTGTGTTTCTTTCCATTGCCATAAATAGTGCTGGGGTTTTCTTAACACTTTTATTTATTTATATATTTACTTCCTTGTTTTAAGCTAGCAATTTCCTTTAGTTTCCTATTGTTCTATATGGATATCACGAGTCATTCTAGAAGCTGGAAAAGAGACTGCAGGACTAAACGGCTGGGTTTTTAAATTACTTTGAAAGCTAAAGAAGCAGAAGGTATGGAAGCTGTTACTTCTATGTTATTTTTAGGAGTATCCACGTGATCATTTTTGAGCAGCAAAATATTTTATATCAAAACACTCATTTTCATGACTTGGATATCAATCACCGATAAGTTTGTAGCACTATTATTAATTGTAGTTTATTGGCATTGTAGCCATACTTGTTTTCAGATTTCTGTCTCCATACCCATATGAAAAAGAACATTTCACAGTTATTACAGTCAAATATAGTCAGCTCTCAGAACAGTGTCTAAAGTTGAATAAAGGTAGGCATTTAAATCGTCTGATATTTACTGTCTAAATCTGGCCTTTTCAGCTATCATAGTACTTGGAATGTGCATTATATTTTCAGGTAAAATTTTTTTTTGCTCATTCTATTGAATCTTGTTAACATTTATAGTAAAGGACAAACAATTCCTCTACCCTGATAAAATATATTGTAGCTTCCCGAATCCTTTGCATTTAGAATAAATGCCAACTTGTTTTGGTATCCATTACCACTTTCAAATTGCATTATACAATATAATGCAAATGTGAGTTCTTAATTAGCGGGATCTGTTTTGTTCAAATGTGCAGCAGTAGAGGGATTCTTCAACATACTGCAGCTATTTACCTATGGAGGAAACAAATTTCACCTCACTAAGAGTAAGTGCATGTGTTATGGACAGATCCTTTAGTGCTTCCTTACTGCCTTTTCATAATGAATTTCACATGGAATAAAGCAAAATTTACCATTGCTGCCCACTCAGTTTCTGCCTCTAGGTTTTTAAAAGAGAAGACGACGAAAATTTTAAGGGCCATGAGGAGTGGGGGTAGAGAAAGGATTCTTTATGAAAGATGCAATATTTACCAAGGTCATAAGAAAATATGCCTATGTACACATATCTACTTAACTATTCGTGCCAATATTGCACATGCATCTCTGTATACACGCTGCGCCCGGCAAACAGTCATATGAATATAACCTGAAGGCAGCCTCCTGAAGTGACAAAAATGAACAAATCTGAACTTATCTATGAATAGATACTGGAGATAATATCGAAAAGAGGACGGTGTCCACAAATAATGTAATAAATCCTTTGCTCATCGGATTTTTTTTGCCTAGATTTGAGGCCTTTAAACATCAACCAATTATGGTAAATGTTTAACTGTAGGGGTTCAGGCAGACAGCCAAACTCTGGTTTCAAAGCTATTGCTAGCTTTAGTTTAAAGAGTTTTTCATTTTTAAGTACAAGCATTTCTGGGTACTGGCTATAACCTATTGCGGCTAGAGAGACTCGAATTTGAATAAGTGGATTAGGCAGGACCTAGGTCCCTAAGAAATGGGCCCTGTAGTATTACCTGAAATGTGGCAAAGAATGGGCTAGGGAAATACCTGCCATTTATAACTTAGCTCTACTGAAAGCCAGTTTATCCCCACAGACACAAAGTAAAGAGAGTCGTTTTTCTTAGCCAAGCACCTACAAAAACAGCAAGGTTGCAGGGGAGGGGTGTAAAATGACCGTTTTAGCCTCTCCTCCTCAGAAAAGCCAGGTATCTGAAATGCACAGAGGATAGCCAAACTCCCCCGCCCCACAGGTACATCTGCTTTCTTGCCAAGCTTATTAACTCAATTCCCAGTCCGTCTGAAACTGGTTTGCACGTTAGCTTTTCCTCGGGATATTCCTACTCTCTCGTGGAAGCACTGGCCAAAGGGTACAAGAAAGGGGCCTAGACAATCCCCGCGCTGGCTTTGCAGCCTCTGGGTATTTGAGATTCAATTGCAAAAGCCTCTTGGGCATAGACAAGACAGTGTGCGGGCTACCGAAGTGACTTTTCGTAGTCCCTTCGTTGTCTCCTTTACTGACTCCCCAAGGCATCCCGTGGGTCTCTTCCCGCACAGCCCCGGGGCTCCAAACCTCGTCCCCCATTCCTAAAGCGCCTCATTCACCAACACCCTCCCCAACCAAAGTCCCCTCCCGGTCACCACCAAAGCCCGGAGAAGTGGAACGCACACAATGCCTCCCTTATAGGGCTCGAGCTGGGAACTGGGCATGCTCAGTAGCCAAAGCAGATTTTTTTTTTCTCTCCCCTTCTTTTGGTCGCAAGTGCAGCATCGCTCCCGGTCCCACACCTCTCTTTCCTCTGTCCCTATCCCCCTCTCCCCACCCCCAGCTCTTTAACCGTCCTGCTTAACCCGTTCTACACCGAAGGCATGCAGAGTTCTAAGGTGCGGGGAATTAACCCGTCTCCTTCTAAACCCACTAAATAAGTCTCACTCTGGGCTACAGCTTTACACTTTTGCCTTAAAGCCCCCAGCCCCTTACGCGCAGACAGGTAGGGGGAGCGAGGCTACTACTGGATGCCAGGAAACTGGTCCCAAGAAGGCTCCATCGAGGACTGCCCGCTACCGAAGAAGTATTCCCGGAGCCTTCCGTTCTGCGAGGTGACAATTAGCCAAAGGTACCGTACCCGTTATACAAAGCCCAAGTGCGATTGTTCCCTTTGAATGTCATTGTTGTTGACTCACCCCCCTCGATCCTGGAATTATTCAATCCCGCGTAGACTCGACGCCCCTATCTACCTCCCTCCGCCTCCCCCACCCCCACCGACGTTTCTTTGGCTTTGCTTGGGTTCTCGGTTGCTCTCTCAAAGGAATGCCCAGGGTGTGTGTGTGTGTGTGTGTGTGTGTGTGTGTGTGTGTGCGCGCGCGCCTGCCTTCGTTCTTAGGGGACTGAAGGAGGAGAAAGGACTCGAGTGTGCGTGTTATGTGGTGGGAGAATGGAGGCTGGCGCGCTCGCATTTGGGGACTGGGGTCTATACGCGTGAGGAAAGGGGTCGCTCCTCCCCAGGGGGTGTTTTAGGCATAAAGAGGGGGCGGATGCCTGGAGGAAAGTACGCTTTCTCGGCGTGTGGGCAGCAGAGGAATCAAGTGGAGGTGTCTGGATGAGGGACGGGGGGCCTCGGCGCTGTGCGGGGGTCGAGGTGCTTGGGTGTCGGGAGGGAGGCTGCGTGTGTGCGGGGTGTTGGGGGGGCGGGGGCGGGGATTCGGCGCGTGTATGTAAAGGTGCAGCCCGTGTGCGAGGGGCCGGGTGCGCGCGCGGTGTCTGGCCGGGTGCGCGCGCGCGCGCCGCTGCCCGCCTGCTTGCCTGCGAGGGCTGCTCGGTGGGTTTGACGGGCGAGCCGGCGCGGAGGAGCCGGATCCGGGATCGCGGAGAGACCATCGCGGAACCTGCAGAGCGGATCGCGGCGCCGCTGGCCCCGCGGGAGCTGTTGGGCTCCGGAGGTGGGTGAATTACCCGCGGGGCTGCGCGAGCTGCACCGACACTCGCTGCCTCTTCCCGCTGGGTTCGGCAGCGCGAGCGTGTGTGTGTGTGTGTGTGTGTGTGCGCGCGTGTGCACGCGCGCGCGCGTGTGTGTGTGTGTGTGTGTGAGCGCACGCGCGCGCCGAGGGGGGCAGGTAGCTTATTATTTTTAGTTTGGGTCGTGTTGGTTTGGGGCCGGCCGAGTAGCCAAAGCGACCACAGCGGCTACTCCACCACTACCCTGCTTGCCTGCCCACGTCGCGGTCGCAGGTCCCCGAGGACCAAAAGAATCTGGTGTCCTTAACGTCGCTGCCTCCCTGGGCGGCCCGGGCGGCGGGGAAAGTGTCCTGGTCTAGGGCGGCTCGGGCTGTCGGGGCCGCTGCGCTGGCTTTGTTTTCTGCGCCCCCCCCCCCCACCCCACCCCGCAAGCACTCCAGGCGGACGTGGGTCTGGGGCTCCCAGCGGTGGCCCGCGAGCTGGCCCGAGATCTCTGGCACCCGACAACACTGGGAATACGAGAGAAGCCGGTAGCTAACTCTAAAAGCCCTGCAAAGCCGGGCAAGTGCTGGCAACGCGACTTTGCAAGATGCCCAAATGTTGAGCTGATTTCTAGCTTGGTGAGAGCAGCATTTTGTGCCTGGCCAGCTGGGGGTGGGAGGTGGGGGGATGGGGAATGTGGGGGGTAAGGGGTAGGGGGTGCCTGGACCGCTGCTCCCGGCCACGGAGCCACCGGGTCACTCTGCCTGTGTGACAAGCGGGCCAGTGACGCCCCGGTGGCACACGGCCTCGTGGCTTGAGCAGGCGGTCTCTTCCCCCTCAGCCGCCGCACGCCCGGGTCTAGAGAGGCCGACGGAAACTCCGATCGCTGCCCCTTGTGGGACGCGAGCGCGCGGAGAAATGTGTGCGCAGCGGAGCTGAAGGCCCCCGCGACATCCCGAGCGGTCCCCGCCTCCGCTGCCCGACCCACGAGGCCGCTGCTGGGGCCCGGGACCCGGGAGGGGGCTGCGTGTCGGCTCCGGGCACCGGGATGCGGCAAAACATTGCGGTACGCGCCACCGCCGGCAGCCCCTCCGGCCGCGTCCCTGCCGGTCCGAGGTAGCGCACAGGGGGCGGCCGAGACCGCGTCTCTCCGCGGAGCCCCTCACCCCCGCCTCGGCGGGCGGGCGGAGGTTCCTCCTGCTGGCGCCAGGGGAGCCACCTCGGCCCACCCTCGGCAGGCGTCCGTCCACCGCAGGCCAGGTCCTGCCGCACGGGCGCGGGTGCGGAGCGCGGGTGGCTGCCGGCTCCGTGGGCAGGCTCGCTAGCTTTGTGCGGTCCCGGCCGGCCGTGGGAGCCGAGCGCCTTGCGGGACGCGGAGATCCGGAGACCGAGAGGTAGATGGGGACGCGGGCCGCTTTTGGCAGACGCGCCGCTCTCGGCAGCCTGAGAGATGGCTTTTGGTACCCAACTCATACTTTCTGGGGCTTTTTTTTTTTCTTATTTCCCTTTTTTCATCCCTGATTTTAAAATGTGCATGTTTTAGCGGTGCCTTGTGAACGTGAGGTTTCTTTCGCTTGCATTCAGCGCCCCTTCCTCTCTTTCTAGCTCTCTTTCCTTCTCTCTCCACGGTCTCTTGCCCTCTCGGTCCCTCTCCCTGGGCGATCGGCTCCCCTCTCCCTTGCTTGACACTCCAGCTGCCTGCGGCTTTCTGTTTCACGGGAGAGGCATTGGGGAACTTCCTGGCTCGTCCTTGCGCCTTTTTTTCCTCCCATGCCACTTAAAGTAGAAATTACAAGGAGGAGGGCAGCTCCTTATGCAATTTCAGATCTGCTGATGCTCCCTGTTCTTGTTTTCGTACTTAATTCAGGTTATTCGGATTTTGTTTTGTTTTGTTTTTAGTTCGGTTGATTTCTGGTTGGGGGGGGGGCTAGTAACAAGAAATGACTCAACTGAACCAGAATAGCTGTTGAAAACCACATCTATAGGAAGGCAAAACGATCATGTGAAATTTTGATTTTACAATGAAAGTTGGCTTGGATGATGTCATACTTAAGAATTTATGACTTCTTTTTGCACTGCCGGTGAAACTCTCACGATGAATGGGGAAAATGCGTGGCTATGTGACAAGTGAGGATGATCTGGGCAGTGCTGGCTGTATGCTGAACCAAACAAGTTAAAATGCAAATCTTTCTGGGTCGTGGCTAATGGATTGCTTACCTTGACACATGCTTGGTTTTACCACTCGCTCATTCCTCATGGGCAAAATAAACAAAGGAGTTTCTGTGTGACACTTCTTTGTATCATTCCCTCGTTGTGTGTTCCTGGGTAATTTATTTATTTAATTAATATTTGGTGGTAACCATATTGAAATTGCAGCCAGCTTCCCGTGCAAAATGGAAAAGACTCACATGGCTAAAATCGCATCAGTAAAATGCACAGTGCTTGTTTTTCCTTTAACTCTTTCCCATGAAACGTTGCATATACTTGTCTATGCATGCAGTATTTCAGGAATTGGCTACAACGGGTTAATTTGCTAAGCGTTAAACTCCACTAAGTGATTCGTGATTTGTTTATAGACAGAGAGACCTGGGTGGTGAGATTGGGAGGGGAGGTTTGGGAAGTGATGATTTGAGGACAGACACTGACTGTACTAAATGTATCCGGTACTGCAGATAAAACCACTCAGGGACTGTAGCCTGTGAACTCCTCTTCCTCAGCAGTGCTAGTCTGTGGTCAAAGTGAAGGAAGTAAACATCCGAGCCATGTAGCACCCGGACCTGGGTTCAAAGTGGCATGGAAAGGGGTAGAAGTGGGCCAGGTAGGCAGGAGAGCCCGTTCTTGGGGTGAGAAAGCTGTCTGGACGTCAGCTAGATAGTGCAGGAGTAAGCAGGCTTCTCTCCTGCCTTCAGGGACCCAGAGACAGTAAGTAGCCCTCCTCCTCCCCCCCCCCCCCACAGTTTGGGAGGTGACTGACAAAAGCCTAGAGACTGTGTATCTGCTTGAAATTAAAATGTAGTCATTTCCTACTCGGTTATTTTTTCTAGAACCTCACTGGGTCATGTGTGTTTTTAAGGCAGCCATGTACAACTGATTCATGGCAGAGTGCTTATCCGTGGGCTGAGCTGAGGCAGATCTCTTCCCAGGGCTCCTTCTGCCTTGATCTTTTGACTGTCCCCTCTGCAGCAACCCAATCCTGCTATGGCCATCCGCCAGTGAGCCCAGTGGAGCTCTAATATCTCCTGTGTTTGGCCTCTTATCTAGCTGGAGCCCACAGAGTAGACTTCTACAGATTGAAATGCCTTTGTGGTGGCCAACTACAAAAGGCACAGCTGATGGTCTGGGCTAGGTCATTAGAGTTGCGAAAGGCCTGTGCTCAGGGGCTGAATGTGATGGTGGGCGTAGAGAAAAGATTTTCAGATCGTTAAGGTTTAAGCACCATCAAGCCTTTTTTCCCTGTTGTCTGTGGTGTGTCCTGCACACGTAAAATGTGTATAAAGCTCCTGTACGGAAATGAAATGTATGGCCTTTCTGCTGACTATTGTTCATCTGAGTGAGAGTACTTGCAGAAAAATACAAAGCTGATAATTACAGCCCTGTGTTCACTGTGGTATGATGTAGATGCAAATAATCTTTCAAGTAATGATCATTGAAAAAATGTCTTCTTTTTATTTTGTAGATTATTTCTCTTTATTCAGAAGCATAAAGTTGTTTGCTGATTGCCAGAAGATGTTTCTTTGGCTCTTTCTGATTTTGTCAGCCCTGATTTCTTCGACAAATGCAGATTCTGACATATCGGTGGAAATTTGCAATGTGTGCTCCTGCGTGTCAGTCGAGAATGTGCTCTATGTCAACTGTGAGAAGGTTTCGGTCTACAGACCAAATCAGCTGAAACCGCCCTGGTCTAATTTTTATCACCTCAACTTCCAAAACAATTTTTTAAATATCCTCTATCCGAATACGTTCTTGAATTTTTCACATGCAGTATCCCTGCAGCTGGGAAATAACAAACTACAGAACATTGAGGGAGGAGCCTTTCTGGGGCTCAGTGCATTAAAGCAGTTGCACTTGAACAACAATGAATTAAAGATTCTCCGAGCTGACACTTTCCTTGGCATAGAGAACTTGGAGTATCTCCAGGCCGACTACAATTTAATCAAGTATATTGAACGAGGAGCCTTCAATAAACTCCACAAACTGAAAGTTCTCATTCTTAATGACAATCTGATTTCATTCCTTCCTGATAATATTTTCCGATTCGCATCTTTGACCCACCTGGATATACGAGGGAACAGAATCCAGAAGCTCCCCTATATCGGGGTTCTGGAACACATAGGTCGCGTCGTCGAACTGCAGCTGGAGGACAATCCTTGGAACTGTAGCTGTGACTTGTTGCCTTTAAAAGCTTGGCTGGAGAATATGCCATATAACATTTACATAGGAGAAGCTATCTGCGAAACGCCCAGTGACTTATATGGCAGGCTTTTAAAAGAGACCAACAAACAAGAGTTATGCCCCATGGGCACAGGCAGTGATTTTGATGTACGAATCCTGCCTCCGTCTCAGCTGGAGAATGGCTACACCACTCCCAATGGCCACACGACCCAAACGTCCTTACACAGATTAGTAACCAAACCGCCGAAAACGACAAACCCTTCCAAGATCTCTGGGATCGTGGCCGGCAAATCCCTGTCCAACCGCAATCTCAGTCAGATCGTGTCTTACCAAACAAGGGTGCCTCCTCTGACGCCTTGCCCAGCCCCTTGCTTCTGCAAAACACATCCCTCGGACTTGGGACTGAGTGTCAACTGCCAAGAGAAAAATATACAGTCCATGTCTGAACTGGTCCCGAAACCTTTAAATGCCAAGAAGTTGCACGTCAATGGCAATAGCATCAAAGATGTGGACATCTCAGACTTCGCCGAGTTTGAAGGACTGGATTTGCTCCATTTAGGCAGCAATCAGATTACAGTGATCAGGGGCGACGTATTCCACAATCTCACTAATTTACGCAGGCTGTATCTCAACGGCAATCAGATTGAAAGACTCTACCCCGAAATATTCTCGGGGCTTCATAACCTGCAGTATCTGTATTTGGAATACAATCTGATTAAGGAGATCTCAGCAGGCACCTTCGACTCCATGCCCAATTTGCAGTTACTGTATTTAAACAATAATCTCTTAAAGAGCCTGCCCGTGTACGTCTTTTCGGGAGCGCCCCTGGCTAGACTGAACCTGCGGAACAACAAGTTCATGTACTTGCCCGTCAGCGGGGTGCTGGATCAGCTGCAGTCTCTGACGCAGATTGACTTGGAGGGCAACCCTTGGGACTGCACTTGTGACTTGGTGGCATTAAAGCTGTGGCTGGAGAAGCTGAATGACGGGATTGTGGTGAAGGAACTAAAATGTGAGACACCCGTCCAGTTTGCCAACATTGAACTGAAGTCCCTCAAAAACGAAATCTTATGTCCCAAACTCTTAAACAAGCCATCTGCGCCATTCACGAGCCCCGCACCTGCCATGACGTTCACCACCCCGCTGGGTCCCATTCGAAGTCCTCCCGGTGGCCCTGTGCCTCTGTCTATTTTAATCTTAAGTATCTTGGTGGTCCTCATTTTAACGGTGTTTGTTGCTTTTTGCCTTCTTGTTTTTGTGCTGCGACGAAACAAGAAGCCCACGGTCAAGCACGAAGGCCTGGGGAATCCCGAGTGCGGCTCCATGCAGCTGCAGCTCAGGAAGCACGAGCACAAGACCAATACAAAAGACGGACTGAGCACAGAAGCTTTCATCCCGCAAACCATAGAACAGATGAGCAAGAGCCACACCTGTGGTTTGAAAGAGTCCGAAACCGGCTTCATGTTCTCAGACCCTCCGGGACAGAAAGTCATTATGAGGAACGTGGCCGACAAGGAGAAAGATTTATTACATGTGGACAGTAGGAAGAGACTGAGCACAATCGACGAGCTGGATGAATTATTCCCGAGCAGGGATTCCAATGTGTTTATTCAGAATTTTCTTGAAAACAAAAAGGAGTTCAACAGCATAGGTGTCAGCGGCTTTGAGATCCGCTATCCGGAAAAACAACAAGACAAAAAAAACAAGAAGTCGCTGATAGGCGGCAACCACAGTAAAATTGTTGTGGAGCAAAGGAAGAGCAGCGAGTATTTTGAACTGAAGGCAAAACTCCAGAGTTCCCCCGACTACCTACAGGTCCTTGAGGAGCAGACAGCTTTGAACAAGATCTAGGTCATGCAATCTCGCTTCATACAGAGGACATTTATTTAATGATGAAAGTGCCTTTTGTTGACTCCTAACTTCCAAATACTATATTATCAATAGGCATAGAGGCAGGCGTTTCCAAGGGTGTCTCATTAACTGTAGCCGCAAGAGAAGTGTCCGGTGGAAGAGAATTTCCTTAACAGATTTTACTACATAAAACCTATACTGTGGAGTCCGGTGGGGATACTGCAAACTCTATTGCCAAAGGGATGCTTTATATACATAAAACACTGAATTTAACCTCAAGAGGCAAATCTGTTTTGTACCCCAATGCAAAACCTTCGTCTCTTTGTGCTTTGTAAAGCCGACTCAAGAAAACTGGTACCAGTGTGTGTACCTCAGCTGGGTCCTTCATCTTGCATGTAGATTAAGTTGGTGGAACTGGAATAATCCTTTTGATTTGTGGCATTGTAACAACTCTGTGTAAAGATTATCTGAAAAGTAAAAAACAAAACAAAATGAAAAAAAGAACAAAAAAAACCAAAAAACAAAACAAAACAAACAAAAAAAAAAGCATGCAAAGAGAGAACATTCGATAGTATTTGTAAAATTGGTAAACTTTACAGCCTGCATCTTGAAACCGCTGGATTTATAATGTTAAATTGTGCAAATATTTCTTTAAAATATACCATGCATTACATAACTATAAAATAAATTTGAACACTTTAAGCATTACCTGTCTATACATAAAACCCAAAAGAAACAAATCAACGTGAGTTACATAGCGTTTGTGGTGATCTGAAGAAATACATGATGTTTATCAGAATTAAACAAGGCTCAAATTAAACTAACATTAGAGTTTGTTCTCAGTTATGTGAAATACCCACAATCCTTAAAGGTTGTCCAAAATTAGCAAAGTGCTTACCGTGTGAGCGCACCCAAAGCTATTTTTGTAACATAATTCATATTTATGAAGTACTTTGTATACTAAATAGGAAAATATGTACTCCTTAATATGTATTTAATATGCCTGACTTGTTTTCCTGATCACAGGGAATTTATCAATAAGTATAAATTTAGACAGAAAACAAATATACCAAACTGAAACCGAAGCTTACGTGTACAGAAATATTCTGGACATTGTGATCAGGTATCATTTAAAAACAAAACAAAAAACACAAAAACACAAAAACACACACACACAAAACAAAACAAAACAAAACAAACCAGTTCTGTGCTATTCTTGAGAATTTAGCATATTATCTGCAGATTTGTTACCAACTGTGCATTTTAAAATAGGTTCCTTAGTTTTATAGTATCGTGTCCGGGGCAGTTGTTAGTTGCCATCAGTTGTCTTGCTTTTCAGGATTCTACAAGCTTACTTCAAATAGTTTTCACTACAAATATTGACAAAATTAATGAGTAAGGTTAATAGTGATATCTCGTCCGCATCGGTATCCTGTCCTGTCATCGTTCGACTACTATCAGATAATCCAGTAGCGCAGTGAACATCACGGTAACGTCGGCTATCAGAGCCACACTGGAAAATGCTTTCTTTGGTCTCCGATGGGTTCACAGTCTGCAACTCCAAACGATATGCCACTGTGTTTGCTTGTGCAAACTTGTGTTAACTGGCTTGTTAACTTCGAAGTCAAAATTGGTCAAAGGAACGGAGGACTTGGTAATGGGAGACATCTGAAGATTTGTAGGAGCTCCCAATTAGCAAAGTGACATCCCGAAATGCATTACCTTCTTGGCCTGCCTGCATATGTATATCTTTTGTGCTCCATCTCTTATAATTACTGTGTTAATCAGTAAGATGACCAAGAAGGTAAACATAGACATTCTTCGTGAACTTCAAGTGGCAGATGTTTTGGTGCAGCTTCCAAAATGATACTATGGTTAAAGTTGTAACAGTAGTCCCTTTATTAAGTACTAATTTCAGGGCTTTATGTGTTTGTTCCAAGATAAAACAAACAACTTGGCATTCTTAGAGGGTGTGTGTGCGCGTGCGTGTGTGTGTATTTGAGTGTATATGCATACATATAGATAATTTGGAGATTTTTTTTAAATAGCAAAAAAAAAATTGTCTCCATATGTGTGTGCTGGTGCTCTTAAAACTTTAATGTGTAATTTTAATTTTCATGACAATGTCTGTGAAAACTTTATATGAATATTAAAAAAAAATACAAACAAAAACTTGCTTTCTGATCTTGAGAGAAAAGACGTGAAGATGTGTGCCCTGTAGCGTGTTCTCATCTACAGTTTCACAAGGACTTTTCATATGCCATTACCATGCTTGCAGGCATCCATGGATTAAAGGGCTCCTAATGTATACTGACAGAATAAAGATGCAAAGGCTTCAAAGAAAGTGTTTTAGTTTATCCTGTCAATAAAGTATGGATTGAGGAATCTCAAGTAGACACTTACGGGAGGAACCGGAAGCTCTATCCATGATCTGGGGATAATAGGTCATTGGGATGATGGCTTTTACTCAGTGTGGTGAGGCTTTGAAGATGTAGAAAGGTTTCTGCAGTTGTCAATGGCGAGAGGACCTGCCGCCATCTTAAAGCTTGCTGTAGCATATTGGCTATCTCATACTCTTCCGCTGAAAGGTATAAACGTTCCACTTTTTTTAAAGAGTAATTTAAATGTGTGTGGTTATTTGGAGGTTTTACTTGTAAGTGAATGACAGTAACAAATCCTTGGTTAAGGCTGATCTATTTTCCTTAACTGAAGTCATTGTGCCTACATTATACAGTGTATACTATTTTGCACCTGCCTCTCATTAGCTCTACTTGTACCTTTTATGATAATGTAGTTAGGCATAAGTTTTGAGTTGAGTACAAGAGCAGTTAAAATACTGTATCTACGTTTTTTTGGCTTCAACTATAACCTTGATGTTAGTTTAACCCCTTGAGGAGTGATATTTACATCAGTACAGCATCTTTAGTAGAATTTGATTCAGATCTAGAAAATCCAAGAAGTGCTTACTTCTAATGTGCTCTGACACACCATGGGCTTCTTGGCATCGTATCGTGTGCTCGGACTCTGTTAGACCAGTTGCAAAGATTAGAGCATATGAAATTAGTGGAGGGGTTGAGATAATATATTATGTCTGTGTAATATAAATCAAGTTTTAAATTATTTTTTTATGAAATCAATAAAGATGACTCAATTCTTGAAAAGTAAATCTTTGTGTAATTTTATGAGAAAGCAGCTATTAAAATACAGTGATTCAAGTCTATAAGGCAATTTATATTCTATATTTAGTTTTCCATTCTGAATAATAAACTGAATAAATATATTAATTAGAAGATCATTTAAGACCAGCTTTCTGTTGTTGCTTTTTAAAAACATTTCGTTTCTTTAAGCCATAAGGATGCATCAGTTACACAGGGCATGGCCTCATGAGTAACGTCAGCGGGTATTGCAGAAATAACAGAACACATCTAGAAATGTATGGCAGTAATATTAATCTATGATATCTTTTGCATGATTTGTACTTTGACATTGTATGAAATGAGCACAGTGAGTTTTTTTTTGTTGTTGTTGTTGTTGTCGCATCCAAAGAGCTGGGGAGAAAATATATTAAGAATGTATTTATAATCACTATTTTGAAATAAAGTAAAGAAAACACATTGTATTGTTTTTACCCTGATTTGATTATTAGTATTTTAGGTTAGTTTATACGATAAAAATCAAGCAATGCTATGAAAGCTGATGTAAATCACAGAAAGAAACTGTTTTAATGACTTTTGTTTGCTTTTAATAACATCAAGGTATTAGACAGAAGTTACTAAATGCCATTTTTATGAAAGTATTAATAAAATTGTTTGCTATAATGGTATTTCTGAAGCCACAGTTTGTGAAATATATTTATCTTTCCATTATCTTTCAGAAGAAATAAAGTAGGAAGCAAATTGATCTTTTCACCTAGATTTGAGGGTAAGGTACAGAGCTTTAGAAAACTGTTTGTATTAAACTTAATTGCTAAATCCTTTCCCCTGGCAGTCCATTCCCATTAATCAGTTGGAATCTGACATAACTGCAGATAAGCAAATAGTAATATTCAATCTTAACTATCTATTTAAATATGTTTAGAAAAACTTCCGAACCTCTATAATCCATGGCCAGCCTGGCAGGTTACAAGTTAGTTGCCCATGTATGGGGTGGATTGTGATTTTTATTTGGTTCTTTCAAAGATGATCGAAATCACCAATCCATCACTTTACCAGAGTTTTATGGTCGAGAAAAAAAATGAACTGAGTGCATTATGGTTAATTGGAGGCGAATCATGTCTAGCAAAGATTATAAACAGACCAATGAAGTGAACTGAAGGCACGTTTCCTTATGGGAAGAGACGCAGAGAGGGAAACTGAGAATATACATGAAGAGTGTTGTGGCCTTAAGTCTACACCGAGCTATGCTGAAGAAGTGAACAGCATGGATAGCACACACAAGTGCTTTTGGACTAAATGTTTTATGTGTCACAGGATATATATCCCGTGATTGTGTGACTTTTTAGTTCTTAGTGAGTTACTGAGCATAGGGCTTTGAGTCCCAGTCACTCAGTTATGTGGACAAGTGGTATCAGATGAAGGTTTGGCTTCATTTCCAGTGCTCATTCAATTAGTCACTATGGTCAGATGGGCCGAACTAAAATATCCTGTTTGTGGCTTCACTTACCAGGAATAACTGGCAACATATATCAAGTTCACCCGATAATTGCTAACCCTCAATTCTGGATATGCTGAGGCTCTGTCCTTTGTTAAATTAAAACCAACCGAGAGGTTAAATGAATTTTAATGCCTTATTTTGGACAAAACTGCCCTTAATCTAATTTTGAATTTTGTTTTGTCTTAGTTTCCACTGGTTGTCAAGATTGCACGTTAGAAGAGGAAATCAAGGAAGGCAAACTGTGCTGTCTACCTTATATGAAAGAGCCAAATACTGGCTATCGAGAATAAAAAGATTCAGGCTTTTCACTAAATCATAATAATTATCAGATCCATTGACAGGAAAGAATTAGTCAGCCCTCCACCTTAGTATGCTTTTGTAGACACTGGCTAAATAGAAATTCTAGTGGTCTCAATAATATATCAGAAGTGAGAAATCACTTGTTTAAAAGCTCATGAATAAGGTCCTCAGAGAAATTATATGACTGTGTCACAAAAAAATACAACATATCGCTTTCAAATTAGCTGTAGGAAGGAAATAGTCATCGTCTAAAGTTTCTGAACAGTGCATTTCTCTTGGTTGGCAAATACTAGATCGTGTCCTAGGCTGATGGTTAACAGCCCAAGGAAGCCATGTTGTGCAGTGGACAATGCTCATGGAAGCCTTTGAAAATCATAGTAAGCTCAGTTCTCCCGACTAAGAATTGCAATGTATATTTCCATTATTGTTTCATGTAAACTGAACCATTGTGGTAAAACTCTGGAGTTGCTATTCAGTTATTTTAATGCTGTTTTCACTAATAAAAGTCTTTTCTTAATAGGTCATATTTGTAGCCATTTAGTGTGTTTATTAGTGCGAAGTTGGCAAAGCTCAACATCAAGAAGAAATGCAAATAATTTGGTTTTTAGCTGATGCAGTTGTTTTGTTAGTTTATACAATAGGCCAGGTCTGCAAAACAAAACAAAACAATAGGCCAGGTCTACTTCCCTCCCTCACCACCACCACTCCCCCCCCACCAACACACACAGGAATCACACACAGGAATACATACATACATACAAATAGTGAATTATGCCCTCAGGGAATTACTTAGTTGATATAAACAGATAAAAGGTCTTTGCCTTGACCACCTAGATTTACCACATCCAAGCAGGTATTGCGGCCCAAATTATAAATTGTCTTGCTTTTCTCTTCACTTTAAATGGAAACCTGACCACTGTGTTCATGTATAGTAGACAGTTTGCCCAGTTATCTCCCAGGACTTCCTGGGATTTCAGTAATGTCCACTGTCTTGAGATTTGGTTTTGATTTTCCTTGTTAACTTTATCCTCATTATCATCCTTTCATCTGTAAGCATGAAATTCCCAGGTAGCCAACGAAGGAACAAATCAATGTTGCCACTAATATTATTACCCACAAATATTATTCAGAGAACCATGTAGAGACATCTAGATCCAAAATAAAGAACCCCGGGTAAGGATTTGATTACAAACATGGGAGTTAAAAAAAAAAAAAAAAAAGAATAGGATACAAATTACTGACCAAAGAGCTCTGTGCCTGGGTTAAGATCAGGGAAGATAAGGGCAAAGAAGTATTCAGAGAAAAACAAAACAATCAAACAAAAAAACAATGTCTGCTTATCAGCACTCAGGATCCGATTACTTAACAAGAATCACCACCACAATATATGTGAAACCTTAGGCTTCTTTCTCCTTATTCTCTGTCACTGCTTTGTTTCTTGTGAATATATATGAAATCTGGGACGTTTTGGGACATATCAACACACTGGGAATTCATATGTTTTCAGGGAATTCACTGGTCAACCATAACCAGTACTTGACCCTCTCAGTTCCCATGGACTTGTTTCCTGGGATAACTAACGTCACGGGCTGACTGATGTCAGGGCCTCCTGGCAGAGCTCTAGCTGGAGAAAACAATAAGCAGTATCTGTGTTTAATAAGAAGAAGGGGAACACGCACGGTACATATAATGAATTTTGACAGGAAGCAAAATACATTGATACAAACATTTGGGTTCCTAAAGCTGCTAAGCCGTTCAGTTTGTTTTCAGCAATTGGATTTCAATACTAATTACCAAGTGCATATTTCAAAAGCTATTTCCTGCGAGAACCCCCCGGGAAGCCATGTCTCTGCCATGGGTCTCCTTGTTCCATAGCAGGATGTATCACATTTGCCAAGTCCTCCCTGCTGGAAATTCTTCTCTTCTGCTGCTATGAACAGCCAACATCATCTATGGCACAGCCTAGCTCAGGGAAATATTGTTCTCACTGCTGTTTGGTCGTTTAGTGGCAGTGCACAAAATAATCTAGGAGCCTATGTCCAAGCGTATATTTGCCATTGTAGGATTACCACATCCAGGGAGCATTTCAATTGAATATATTTGCCACGTTGCTCTCCTTGTTTTTCTTTACCAGTCGTCTCCCAGCCCACAACAGCTACTAGCTGTTTGATGCCTAGCTCCCCTTCAAAGTGGAATATAATTCCATCCTGGAAACTCAACAGTTATTTATAGAAAGAATCATCACACTTCTATCTGCTCATTTCCTTCTATAACTTCCAGAAATATAGAAAATTTAGTACAGTAAGTGATGGATTTAAAAGGAAGTCCTGCTGACACAAAAATAATTATAAGGAGATGGAGTGAGTTATCTGGGGGGAGGGGGCAGCGAGGAAAGCCAACTTTAGGAAGAATATTTCTTGCGTTTTGGATCGCCTTGCATTGGCGTCGGAGCACCGTGTTTTAACTCCTGAGCTGGACTCAGAGAAATCAGCTTGCACTCTGGAGTCCCCGCAATAACTAAAGAAGTTTATTATTGCTGACATGTGGGCAGGTTTGCCATGTGTTGCCATAAACATGGCTGTTATTTTCTCCTGCACTCTCTATTTCAGAAAATAGTCATTTGCTCAGATTTGGCACAGCTGCTGAAATGCTGCTGTATCAATTCTCACCGCGGAAATTCACAAAGCATTTTTTTTTTCTATATGTAACTAAGCAGGTACACAGAAATGTGTACTGGAAACCGGATAAAACCATCGGGATTAAGAAGAGAAGTAGTCTGTCCTCAGGAAAAGGGGGCTCGTAAGAGAACCAAAATGCAGGTGTTTTATTAAAATTACATCGAGGTAGATTACCTTCCTTGGAACCTGTCGGCTTTTTGGGTAGGTTTCAATATGTGCGTTATAAGGAAAGTAGGACTCCATTCCTAAACAACATTTCCATTCTCTGCACAGTCATCTTGGTCGCTTAGATGGGGTTGCAATGTAGGATGTGTGAGCACTCAGTTATTTAATCTCAAATGCGTATCTGATTTCAGCTGCTCATTTGAATATAAATGTACTGGAGAAGGCCAGTTTCTAACATTGTGTTCTTCCTATAGAATGAGCCGGGCTTTATTCATCCTACAGGTTATCAGAAGGGGGTTAAAGCAAAAGCCTGTTGGTAAATAGTCATCTCCAATGTTCAAAAACCATCACAGGAAGACGGGAGTATACCTACTCCTTGAATTTGTACATCAGATCATTTCATCCCAATTCCTTTTTCTTTTGGAAGAGCAACTAGGGCTGGAGAGGGAAGGTGACTTGCCCAAGGTCAAATAACATACAAAGACCAATCTGGTCTACAGTCTGATTCTCCTGACTCACAGGCTAATGCTATTTCCATTATGCTGTTCTATTTGGAAGTTCTAAAGAAGAGAATGAGGATCTGTGGGTGAGGTTCAGGGAGATGTTCCAATGTAGCATAAGGATATTTTCCAGAAGGTTTTACAGCAGCCCATAACTGGAATGAGCTAGATTTCAAAATACAAAGTTCTTTATCCGTACAAGCGTCCAAAGTGAGAACGGTTTTGACAAGCAGGATGGAAGCTATTCAGGAAAATGCATTTGAACGCAAGCTTGGACCGCATGATCTTGGAGCAAAGATACTTCTTCTCTGGTTTCTATAATAAAGGTCGTTTGTCAAGCGAGTCAAAACCATCAACTATGTATTTTGTCCCCAACATTCACATTCTTGATCTATCATAGCTTAATTGTTAATAGATGATATCTCCTGGCTATTAGAGTTACAAATCAATAGTCCCAAATACCAGTTAGGGATGAAGCATCATCTTAGAAGACACATAAGCGTCCCTCTAATTTTTAGTGTTTGCATTTTGTGTCAGCACTCCAAAAAGAATAGTTCCTGCTATTTCGTCTTTTTCACAAAGGGAAGAACAACCCCTTTGTACATGACACTGACAGTGGCACTGTCGTAACAACCTCGCGCCAGCAATGATAACATGCGCTTATATTTATGACTTCAGTCCTACATTCCCACTTTGAGGCTCTTTCTTGAGCCTGGCAAGTGCAACACAAAGGTTAATTTATTGTTACATCCTCTTCTCTGATCAGAGGTGGGTCTGTTTTTTTATTCTCTACCCTCAATTACATAGAATTGAAAATTATTCGGAAGCATTTTAATTCAGGTTATAGCTCAACAGACTATATTAAGAATAGCAACCACAAATTACCTGAAAATATTCTCAGAAACACTTATTTAAATTTCATGCCATAGAGACAAAGATTTCTTTAAAAAATAAGAAATCTAAGAGGGGCTCCTGGGTGGCTCAGGTCAGGTGAAGCGTCTGAGTCTTGATTTCGGCTCAGGTCATGATCTCACAGCTCGTGAGTTCTGTGCTGACGGTGGGGAGCCTGCTTGGGATAGTCTCTCTCTCTCTCTCTCTCTCTGTGTCCATCCCCTGCTTGCTCACTCTCTCTCAAGAATAAATAAGTAAACATTAAAAAAAAGAAAGTAAGGAGAAAGAAAGAAACTTTCAAACGTCAAGGGTTTTGGTTGGTTGTTGGGTGCTGTTAGTTTTTAAAGATTTCGAATACATCCAAGATCACTCTGAAATGCAATTCAGATTTGGTACCATTAACCAGGGCCCCCTGAAAAGTGGCCACTGTACACTTGCTGACCCCTTTAATCACAAAGAGTATTCCTTCAGGTACAGTTTAGCAATCCATTCAAAGTTAGCAGTTTTACACTTTGAAATCCTACTTCCCTTCTAAATGGTCACAGTGCTAAATGTATAAATAACCTCTTCCTAATTAATGTTTAAGAAGAAAAGAATAGAATAAAAATATTTAGTTTGATTTGCTGCTGCCATGTTACGATGGCTATTAGAGCAAAGCACATTGACCCTCTGGCCTCCCCTCTCTTCCCCTACGTGTGCTCACCAAAGCCACCACCTCACCCTGCCTGTGACAGCAGCCAAGTGCTCCAAGAGAAACGTCCCCACCCCCAGTAAAATTCTGATTCTGTTTAATGCTTTTCTTTCCACCTGATTCACATTCAAATACCAACTCCACCACATTGCAGCTAATTCACATGTATATTAGTACGTTAATACCCTTGTAAGAGAAGATACTGAGGAGCAGAGGAGGAGACTATGTTACTTGAACAAACCGTGGCATTTCAGGCCTGTGACAAATAGTGGACGGAGACCTCCCTTTGCATCAGTCAGATGTGTAGCTCAGATCGACTGGAACTGGCAGACTGAGTTAAACCTACTCTCCAAAGACCCATGGATGTCCTGTAAGTGGCTTTCATTCACTCAAGCTTATTCGTACCAAAGTGGGGAGGAAAGGGAATCAGTTAGTTCAGGCTGTCCTGTAGAAAGGACATTTAAATTAAAGACTTAAAGGGTGAGTTCAAATTGGTCGTTGAAGATTGGGGTTGGGGCAGAGCCTTTAAAATGGAGGGAGTGGGGGAAAAAATGGAGGGAGTGGGGAAAAAAATGGAGGGAGTGGGTCACCCGGGTGCCTCAATCGCTTGAGTGTCTGGCTTTGGCTCAGGTCATGATTTCACACTTTGGGTCTGAGCCCCACATGGGGCTGACTGCTGTCAGCCTGTGAGTGCAGACCCCCCCCCCTCCCCCTCCCAGGCTGGATCCTCTGTCTGCCTCTTTCCACCCCTCCCCCACCTACACTCTCCCAAAAATAAATAAATACTTAAAAGTGAGGGAGCAACGTGGGCTAAGACCCCAAAGTGGGGATTAGCTCATTATATGGTGCTGCTGAGGTAGGCAGAGACCCAACCAGGGCTAGGCGGACCCATTGTGCAGAGGGCCGGATAGCAAATACGTGAGGCTTTGAAGGCGGGGCTGACCGGCGGTCATCGCTCTAAGTGGTCAACCCTGCCGCTGCAGCATGGAGGCAGCCGTAGGCAATAAGGATTCTGACCATCAGGTGCTTTGGAAGGGAGATGGAGGTTCGTAAAGCAGTGAGGTGATATGACTAGGTTTACTTAGGACAGGCTGCTGGCTGTTTGATTGAGGCGGAGCTGGAGACAGTGAGGACCAGAGTGTAAGTGCGTAGAGCAGTCAGGGAGCTCTGCCAGTCGTGCTGACAAAAAAAAAAAAAAAGAGGAAGACGATCTAAGCTGTTAAGGATGAAGGACTTCTATGGATGTGGGCTGTTATTTTGAACGTAGTCTCTGCGCGCCTCGCCAGTACACGGATATGTGAGTCAAGGGCGACAGGGAAGGCGAGGAGGAGTCTCAGAGTCCTCTGCCATGAGCAGCTGGGTTGAGGAAGATGCCATTCACTGAGGTGTGGACTCGAGGGGACTCTGAAGTGACTGGAAGCCCTCCAGTTGCCAGGGAGGCGGGTACCTTGGGGAATAGGAGGTCCAAAATGCAGCTTAGGCCAGAGACATCATCGACCAGTGTTATCACTTACACTGAAGGTCGCGGAAGGGTGTCAGAGAATGAAAAAACGATCCGTCCCCCAGCCAAAAATAATCATAATAAAGAAAAGAAAAAATAAGGCCCAGCAATGGTCGCAGTAGTTTCAAGCTTTGGTTTTCAGTATTATTCGTGCATCAACTGTATCCAAATCACCTGAGGTTCTTGTTAAAGTTCAGGCTCTCAGACCCTTTCTGAACCAGAATATCTGTGGGCAGGGCCTAAGAATGTGCATTTTACGCTTTCCAGGCTATTCTTATCTATATTCAAATGTGAGACTCTCTGCTATTGCAGTAGCTTGGAAGAGAAAGCACCTGCAAAGAGAGAGAGAGAGAGAGAGAGAGAAATTGGAACCAGGCAGCTAGAGGAAAAACCAGGGGGCTGTGGGGTCCCGGGAGCACAGAGAAGAGCAGTTCACGAAGGATGGGGTGACCGACCGTGCCCAGCGCTGCTGAGAGAAATCGGTGCTATCTCACCAGGCTTCTCTGGTGCCAGTCCCACTTGGACTGCATCCAAGGCAGATGTCAGCACAGCTGTGGGACTCCATGCCCTACCAGAACACAGAATCCACAGATGGATATACTCTGAGACATGAGACAGGAATGAGGACCAGGATACCGGACGAAGTGGTAGCAAAAGATCAGTGCAAGGAAGACTTCGGGATCCCAGGGGGGAAGGTATAGAAACATCAAGGCCAGCAGCAAGGTCATACCCAGGGTAGGAAGTCAAAGTGAGTACCTAGAGTCAGCACCAGAGGGCCTCAGGGCTGGGCTGTCATGGGAGGTCACCAAACGCCAGCATTTCGGAGAGGCTTTATGCCCAGTGGTGCCGCCCACCGGGGATTAGAAACAAACAGAGATCTTGGCGCTTCAGCTGTTTGCTGTGGGCTTTGAACTGGAGCAAATTCTGCCCGGAACACTCCACTCCCACCAGGGCAACATTTCCTCAATAGAGTGTGTTCTTTAAATTCAAGTAGGGGCCCCTGGGTGGCTCAGTGGGTTAAGTGTCTGACTTCGGCTCAGGTCATGATCTCACGGTCCATGGGTTCCAGCGCTGCGTCGGGCAAGAGGGGGAGGGAGACAGAGATCCGATGTGACAATGACTAATAAGAACACCACATCCTCCATCCCGTAATATAAAGACGAAATGCTATACGAACAGGTGTTCAGCAATCGGGGGTAAAGAAGGCTTCATGGTGGAGGTGTCATTTGACCTTGCCTTTGGTAGGTAGAGAGGGTCAGGAGAGCCTGGTGTTATGACACTGGATGGTTCAGTGTGGCTGGAGCATGTGCCTCCGGCCGGGGGGGGGGATACCTCTCCCTGCTTCCCCGCCTCGCTTGCCAATAAATTCTCCAATAAATGGACCCGAGAATGAATAAACAGTGCATGCCAGGTGCGGAGGTTTATGCTTGGAAAATCGACGGAGAACAAGACCTAGTCCTTCCTTCACAGAACTTGCAGCCCAGAGAGTTCATGCCAGCAACGTTTCCGTCAACGCAGAAGTTTGGCACTGTCCAGGCGAAAATCTCACTTTGTGGTTACACCGCAGAATTAGACTAAATCACACATTGGCCTGTATTCCTGGCTGTTTATCTCTAATCTGAATTAGAAAGGACTGAAGTCAAGGTGTTTTCTCAATCAGGTGCGAGAGTTCGCATTTCCTTCTAGCTCAGCAAAGCCCTTGAGGGAGTTTGGGGTTATTGTTTTTGAAACCTTGAAAGCTGGGCAGGCGGCTGCCTTGCTCCTATTGGTGAGTGGACTCCGCTAAAGCTCACACGAAGCTTTTGTTGCCTAGACTCGGGCTGTTCTCATTCTTTTCGGGCATCTCAAGGATGAAAGAATTGGGTGCTGCGGATTTGTAAAAAAACAGCTCTCAACCATTCCATTCCAGGCAGAGTCTCTGCACCCTTCTAGCAATTTCTACAGGGGGTCTTTCTGGATTCCGGTTCTCCCTAGCCACTGGTTTCAGGCGATAGGAAGGGTGTCATTTCATTTCTTTCTTTGCCCCCCTTTTCCCGTTTTTCTTCTTTCTCTATAAGGAACGGTCTGTTTCCGTGTCACTGTGTGCATGTCCGCTCTGCCATCTGAGGAAGGAGGGTCATGGCGAGCTGTCACTTTGCTGTGAACAGAGCTCACACTTGGGGTGTGGCTCTGTTGTTTGTTCTGGAAATAAAGCAACAGGCTGGGTGGTCTACTCGGTCACACTTGGGTCTCAATAATTAGAACCCTGTGGATGAAATAGTTAACAGAGTGAAGAGAAGGAGCGTGCTCTCTCTCACTTGAAACTGACCTTCTATTTCAGCCTCCACTAGTTTCACAGTAAAAACATGCCCCCCCCCCAAAAAAAAAGCCACTCTTATTACTAAGGAAAATTCACTGTCTATCCCATCCTTCTTCCCATGGTGCTGCTGTTCATAGAGGTGGAGTTGATTGTGCCCCCATGGGAAGTGGATTTGGGGAGGAGGCGTCTCTACAGCGAAGAAAGGCAAAAACCTCAGTCTTGAATGAAAAATGGTAAGTAAGGAGGCAGCCTGGTTTAGGGCCTCAGACTATAAGGACAAGTGAGGGGGAAGCTCTGGTTACACCTGCTGCAGCTTCAGGTTTTTTTCCGTCCGTCCGTCTGTCTGTCTGTCTGTCTGTCTATTTTTTGTTTGTTTGTTTCTTTCTATTTTGGAATGGAGGGAGGAGAAATAATTGCTACACTCTTTGTCACATGAATTTGAAAAGAGTTGCTTCAATGTTCAGAACATTCCAGCATTTGTCATGTTATGGTCAGCCATGGTTATCCTTCTGTCTTACTGTCTTGAGTGGCAGGACTCCAAATTATGTTATAGTCATGATGATCTCCTACGTAGCTGCCCAGGATAGGGCTGCAAACTTTTCGGAGCAGGTAGAAAGATGAAACCTAATAGCATTTGCCAGCATGAAACATCATTACCCACTTACACAGCAAAAATTGAGACATTTCACAGGGCACTGAATTTAGTTTTTCCTCACAGGGGAAAGGTCAGAAAAGAGGAGCAAAATTTATTTGGAAAGAGACGGACTATAAATGAGTTGAATTAAACCGAGTCAAAGGACTCATCATCCTAGAAAAGTTGAATAAAAATTTAAAAAAGAGGACCTTTCCTGTGTTGTTTTCATTTAAAAAATGGAACTGGATTTTTTTTTCTACTCTCACCTTCTCCACTTCTGTCCTCAACTTCCATATAAATACACTAAAAAAGCCCTTCAGAGTTCTCTTTGCAACCTGATGCCTTCAGACACTGTTGCTTGTTTGTTTCAGTTTTCCTGTTTGGTTTCTCTGTGGGACACTTGCAGTCTGTCTCCACCCGGAGCTGCAGTCATCTGCCCAACAGAGAGCCCCTCATCTGGGCCTAGAAGACAGTAATATGATACTTGAAAGGTCAAGTGTGGCTAATGCTTTTCTCCATCTGGTGATGTATCTGTTCATTGTTGCTATTGCTTCTTCCTGCGGTCTGTCCATAGCAGTGCTGCTAAAACACAAGAGTGACAGGGGCGCCTGGGTGGCTCAGTCGGTTGAGTGCCCGGCTCCAGCTCAGGTCATGATCTCGTGGTTTGTGGGTTCGAGCCCCGCGTCTGCTCTGTGCTGACAGCTCAGAGCCTGGAGCCTGCTTCGGATTCTGTGTCTCCCTCCCTCTCTCTCTCTCTGCCCATCCCCTGCTTGCGCTCTGTCTCTCTCTCTCTATCAAAAATAAATAAACATTAAAAAAAAAAGACAAGAGTGATTAAGTACATGACACTCAAGGGCATCCCAGCATTTCAAAGAAGCTAATAACTTCTTGGCAAATTCCCATGCCTGAGCGAAATAAACGACTTTATCAGCACTGGTAGGTCAAGGTGGGAAAAAGCATCAACAGCTCTAGAAAAGTCTAGTCTTCTGGGACACTCTGCAAAGGCACATAGCTCTGGCACCAAGGATTCTAAAAATTCAGTGACACCACTCTGTCAGACCGTGGGTCGGTCTGTGTGCCGGTGCCAGACCGTTTCCACTGTTGTAGCTTCGTAATGTATTTTGAAGTAACGAAGTGTCATGCTTCCAGCTTTGTTCTTCTTTCTCAAGATTGTTGTGGCATTTGGGGTCCTTTGTGGTGCTGTGTACATTTTAAAACATTTTTTTCCTATTTCTGTCAAAAATGCCATTGGGATTTTGATAGAGATCGCATTAAATTCATAGATCGGTTTGGGCCGTCCGGACATTTTAACAGTATCACTTCTTTCAATCCATGAACGCAAGGTATCTTTCCATTTGTGTCTTTTTAAAGTTTCTTTCATCAGCATTTTGTTGCGTTCAGCATACACGTCTCTTCATCTCCTTGGCTAAGTTTACTTCTAAGTATTTTATTCTTTTTGATGCCGTTGGAAATGGGATTGTTTTCCTAACTTCCTCTTCAAATAGTTCATCATCAGTGTATAGAAATGCGGATTTCTGCATGCTGATTTTGTATCTTGCAACTTTACTGGATTTGTTAATTAATTCTAACGGCGTTTGAGTAGAGTCATTAGGGCTTCCTATGTATAAGCTCAAATCATCTGCAAACAGAGATGCTTCTCCTTCCTTCCCTATTTGGATGCCTTTTATTTCTTTTTATTGCCTAATCGTTCTTTGCTCCTGATCTTAGTGGAAAAACTTTCAGCTTCTCACTATGAATGCGAGTTTTTATCCTGGAAGTTTGTTAAATTTAACCAAACGCTTTTTCTACATTTTTCTACATTTATTGAGATGCTCGTGTGATTTTTACCCTTCATTCTGTTAATGTGGCTTATCACATTAATTGATTTTCAAATGTTGAACCATGTTTGTATCTCTGGAATTAATCCCAGATGTATATGATGGGTGTATAGGAACCATCCTTCCGATGTGGTGTTGAATTCAGTTTGCCAGTATTACAAAGGAAATCTAAACAAAGTATTTAATTCAAAAAATATGCAATGTTTAAAGAGGTAAAAAGATGAACAATGAAACTGAAGTCTCTTTCTTATCTGTGACCCACAGAGTCTCTGAGGGTCAGGCCTAAGAGGGATAAGAAAGCTGAAAGAAACAGATCAGGATTGTGGTTCTTACTCATCTGTTAATTACTTCCTTGAACTCAGTGGGTCCCTTCCCTTCACCATTCTCAGTCTCCCAATCTACCCAATGCGGATGTTAGTTTCTTTTATTTTTACCCATCAAGGCGAGTTGCTTTTGTAGTTATCAATCAGTGAAAAGTAATTCAAGCAAAAGACAAAGACAAAACAAAAAGACAAAGACAAAACAAAACAAACACAAACAAACAAAAGCAAAGCCAGGATGGCTTTGACCCAGAGCTGTAACAGTTCCTTGGATGGCTTTCCAGGACCTTTTTCCGTCATATCCAGGGGTGTGTTCATATTTTCTGATATGTTTTCTTCCAGTGGACGAATATAGAGGCCTCTAAACAGGAAGAGGCACTTAATATAGTGCAGTCTCGGGAAGCCAGACCACCTGGATTTACAACAGGGTCCTGTCACATACGGCTGTTTGAACATGGCCCTGCCACTTAACCTTCTGTGTATCTCCACTTCCTTATCTGTCATATCGGGATGATAACAGAGGGTTTGATGGAAAGACTAAATGAATGAATAAATAAAAAGCCAGTTCCCATCACTCAGTAAGTTATCATTAAATGCGAGTTAGTCCACCCCTTTATTTCTTTGCATCTAACTTATATAGAGCATCTTGCCCCAGGAGCAGTTTCTCTATCTACGGTCATTCTTTTTAATGCCCTTACATATGTAGTTTTGCCCTTATATTATTTGAACCAACATTTATATAACCAGTCACCTACTGATGGACCTTGAGGTAGTTTCCACCGTTTTGCTATTACAAACAATACTGCAGGGGAATTCCTTACACACACGACATTGACATTTGCACACACGGGCGAATGTATTGTTAGGATAATTTTTGAGAAGAGGAATGGCTAGGTTTAAGTGGATATGCACTTAAAATGCTGATCTGTATTGCGCAATTGACTTCCAATAGGTTATACCAATTTATTCTCCCATCTACATTGTATGAGAGTGTTAGTTTCCCAACAGCCCCAAAACCTTTGTGAACTATTAGTTTTGTTTTATATATTTACCATTCCAACATGTGAAAAATAGTATCTCGTTACTGTTTTAATTTGCATATCTTTAATTACGATTACAGCTAAGCACCTTTTCTTATGTTTATAAGCTATTTATACTTCCTTTTATATTAACTGCCTGTTTATGGGCTTGACAATTGAGTGGTTTTTAAAGCTGACTATCATTTCTAAAACTATCTTAAATCAATCCCATTGTATAGAAGTTTCTAGAACTTTGATGCCAAATTAAAGGGGGAAAAACACCTTCTGCATTACCCATTCTACAGAGGAGGAAACCAAGTCTCAAATAATTCAAATTACTAACAATGTTAGAACTAGGCAATGACAGAGGTGGAATTTTAACACCCCCTTGTTTTTCTTTCTTTCTTTCTTTCTTTCTTTCTTTCTTTCTTTCTTTCTTTTCTAATGGGAGCAGCTGCACTGCTTTTTAAACAATACCACTTTTCATCTTTGCTTTGCTAATATATAGGTACAGCCATAACTGACTCCCTACCACACTCACAGGCCTCAGGATGTGGAATGTCCTATGGACTTGGCTTTCCTATAAACGTGTAGTGTCGATGAGTAAGTAATCCTACCAGTCACCTATACAGTCCTATACAGTCACCACTACATATTTCCAAGAAAAGTCTTCTCACAGAACACACTTGTTCTTATAATAGCATCTTCAACACGTCCCCACTAGTGCCACAAAGTTTATTTTGTTTCAGTGTTTCTTTACCTCTCAGGTCTTCTAGGGAGATTAATATGCTCACATTGTATTTCATTTCTTGGTATTCTGAAAATAACATAGTAGGGACTAATAGCGTCAGTGGAATTGTTTTTATTAAAACAAAATTGATCAGGATGTTAATTTCAGACTGATATGATAATTTCAGACTGATATGTCCAGGTCAGACAAGGTCTAGACGCAAAGTAGAGAGGAAAGGAGAAGATTTGTGTATGGGCTGGGTGCACAGGGGTGTGAACAACACAGCATTTCTTCCCTCAGTATTGAAAGAAGCAATTTCCAAGCTTATCTCTAAATACAACGAATACTGCTATTTTTGGAGTACTTACTGTGTTCCAGGCACTGTGGTCGGCTCTTCACGTGCATTATCTCATTTAATTCTCACCACACTTTGTGAGATGAGTATCATTTTGTATATGAGAAAAATTATGTTCAGGAAGACTAAATTGTACCCAAGATCAAATAATTAGTAGTTGGTAGAGCCAAAATTCAAGCCCAGGACTTCTGACAGTACATTTCACATGCGTTTCACTGTGTTATTTGCCTCTAGATAATAAAGCATATGGCATGAAGTTAGGTTATCAGAGAGATAGAAGACAAGATGCTGATCCATGTGTGAACAATTAGAGATGTCAGAAATAGAATTATTAGCCTCCAGTTTTAGTGAGTTCCTGCCAGAACGTTGGATAGGGCATTCATGCATCAGATAAACAAGGCCCTAGATCACTATTTTCAAAATTGTTCCATGGAACACTGATTCTTTAGGCTAGGGGTGATTTTTTAAAATAGGTTCTATGCTCAAATAGTTTTGGGGAAATATTGATTTTATTAAAGTTAAACAGGTTTATTTGCTGCATTACTTCTCAGAGTATTTATTGAGCTATTGTGCATTTTAATACTCTAAGACGTGTGATGGAGTGTTCTGTGTTTCCCAGTCTAATTTAACCTACAGTTCTCTTTTTAACAGTTTTTTTTAAGGTTATTTATTTGAGAGAGACAGAGATAGCACAAGTGGGGAGGGGCAGAAAGAGAGGAGACAGAATCCCAAGCAGGCTTCTTGCTGCCAGCACAGAGCCTGCTGTCGGGCTCAAACTCATGAAACTGTGAGATCATGACCTGAGCTGAAACCAAGAGTCGGACGCTTAACCGACCAAGCCACGCAGGCACCCCTCAAGTCCCTTCTTAACTCTGAGTATATATGATCCCATGATTCTGTTACTGACCGTGAAGATCCAAGAGAAGGCTGCTAGCTATATGCATCCTTATCCTATGTTCTTGGCTTAATTAATGTTGAAGTATCTTACTGTGTTTCTTCACTGAGCTCAAGGTAATATTTTCTGTAAAACTTTTTGGCAAGATTATTGGTAGTTCAAATATTAGCTAGAAGGTTGAACTGGATCACAGGGTCCCAAATCTAATCGTACATCAGACTCAACTATTGGTTATAAATGTAAATTTCTGGGCCTAATTACCAGAAATTCTAATTCTATATTTTGGGGGAAGGCTCTAGAAACCATTTTTTTAAATATTTTTATTTATTTCTAGGAGAGAGAGAGAGACAGCGTGAGCAGGGGAGGGTCAGAGAGAGAGGGAGACACAGACTCTGAAGTAGGCTCCAGGCTCTGAGCTGGCAGTCAGCACAGAGCCTTATGCGGGGCTCGAACCCACGAACCGCGAGATCATGACCTAAGCGAAAGTCGGACGCTCAACTGACTGAGCCACCCAGGCACCCCTAGAAACCATTTTTAACAAGTGCTCCATTTGTTCTGAAGTATATGTTTGGTCCATGGTGAACCTTTGGAAGCAGCCTAAAATAGAGAGTAAAGAAAGGCTGTGGGGATGCTATAGAGAAGTTGTTAAACTTGTCCCTGTACCAGTTTGAAGAGTTCTGTCCAAGACCTTGGAAACCAGAGGAGTGGGGCTTGTGAATGTCTCCTAATGAAAAACTCTACAAATGAATCGAATGTTGCTGGGTCCCAGATACACACTTAGGGACCACTGGTTTAAATGACTTCTCACCAGCAATGATATCGTTTGATTCTATGAGTGCGCCATGACTTCAAAACATGTCCGTACTATATGAAGAGAAGCATGGTGTCCAGAATGAGGCCTGCTAGAATCTTAACTTGGTGCTATGCTAATGAGACTAGAACTGGGTAGGATGCTGTGTTCAGATATGACCATCACCCTAAGAGGAAGCAGAGACAAACTGGAGCAAGGTCAGAGGGGAAGACCTGCCGATTTGGATTGGATATATAACATAAGTAAGCAATAAACCTTTTTCAAGGGCCATGAAGACCCAAGAGAGGGCTGCTATGTATGTATATCTTTCTTATATGTTCATGGTGTAAGCTACAGATGTTATGTTGTATAACTTCCTATTTGTTACTGGGACTTGGGAGTTATTTGTTACTATAGCACAACTTAGCCCATCTTGGCTGATACACCTATAAGCAGAAGAGTCAGAGTTCAACCTACTCTATTCTCCTTCCAAAATCTGTGTTCTTTTTTCTAATACAAGGCCTCCTAAATGGCCACTATAAGTTCTATAAAAATGAAAAAGAGTATCTCATTGGTTCATTCATGCAAATATTTGATCAACTTGTGGGACCTATTGTACATGGGATTGATAAGTCAGATAGATGAATGGTCTTTTCCAACTCTGGTATTCCGTGATTGCCTGATTTTGTGACAGGCTATAAGAACCCAAGTGCAAAATGTGTGTGTGTGTGTGTGTGTGTGTGTGTGTGTGTGTATTTTTCCTTTTCTTCCTTTCTAGGCCTAAAACACACCTGTTTTATAAGGACGCTGGTTTGGTCTTTTTACGAAAACAGAGGTTCTGCTTCTTTTCCTAACAGCTTTGAAATTTGGCAACATGTCACAATGACCTGACTATTGGCTTCTATTCCTAATGACTTCCCTGAGGAAAGGAAAGCATTTGCATTTTAGCTTATTCTTTTCTGGCACATAATACAGTTTTACATTTATTTATAATTTGGTGGGTTGCACCTTCCTGTAGATTCTCCAAGGTCAGTGCTATCCCAAAATACCATTTCTCCATTTGATGTCATAATAGGGATGTGGGATAATTTCTGGCCTGAGACCTCCTCATCACTATAATCATTTCTGCGTCATCACTGAAGGAGGTATCAGTTTAAGTGTCACCTTAGTGGAGGTAAAATGTGATGAAAATCAATAAATATATTTATCAGATTCTTATCCTCCCATGTTTTAAATATTGTTATTTCTGATCTTGGTTGCTACTCATGTAACTCATTCAACTGCAGGGACACCTCTGGAAGAAGTGAATGGCCTGTATGCACTTCGCTTTACATAAATAGAAACCACAAAATTATATCATAAATTATTGTCAGCACACTTGAAGATGGCTGTCAGTATGTAGGGCATGCAATGCCTGCAAATAAAGACTTCCCCCTAGAACTTTGGGACCCAATCTGAAAATATCACTCTCTAAAACTGGACAAATATCAATCCACCATGATTGGACATCCTCAAAATAACTTGCCAAAGTGAATGACATGTAAATTTGGTATTGTTGAGAAAAGGCTACATCCTGCATCTCAGTCATGAAGACCAGTGTCTCTTAATTGAATACAGAAACCAGATTGCCTTTCTATCTAATTAAGGTCGTCAGAGTATACACGTGCTCAGGAATGCAGTTACGCAGTTAGACTAAGTATGTTCTATGCACTTGCTGGTACAATGCTCTGAGAAAAACAAATTCCATGGTTAAGTTGCTAAATACCCACCCCCCAAGAGCTTCAAAAGGTACATTATCATATCAAAGGTATTGAAGAGACCTGTAGGAAAAAATACCTCTTTAGTTTTGCTTAACCCAGCATTCCCCAAAGTATTTGCTCATGGAACTTTTGTTTTTGAAAAATGCCTATTGAAACAGACCATGGAAGTCATTTTGGCAATTACAGAGTTAAGAAAAAAGTAAACTCTAAATATATCAAGTGTTTTGTAAGTGAGAAAAGAGTGACAGGCTTTACATGGAAATTCTTTCTGTTTTCTACTTGGGTTACCTTCAACACCTTACTGATTCTTTGCTCTGACCTGCAATTCTCTCTTCTATAAAATGGAGATTCGAATGTTGAGTGAAGTAAACTATGCAAGCACTAAGAAGGCAGTAGAGCTTGGTGGTTAAGGGCATAGATGTGGGAGCCACACCACCCGGATTTGAATCCTGGCTTCACTGCTACCTACGTGTGATGTTGGGCTAGTTATTTCAACATACTTTTCCTCTGTTTTCTCATTTGTAAAATGGAAGAATAATAGTACCTACTAAAGAGGTTTAGTTGTGAGCATTAAATGGCATTTAAGTTCTTCCAGTGAGCATTTCACTAAACATAAGCAATTTAGTTTAACCAATACCTGAGTCAGAGTAATTGCTAAATAAACTGTAGTTAAATTTTAATCAGAAGTAAACATGTTAACAACAGTAGGGCTAGAGCCTGTATGAAATTTAGTGGAGGGGGGTGGCGTGGGGGAGAATTGAAAGCAGTAATATTCTACATCCAGTAACCTTGTAGATGGTTGCTTTGAACAATGTCCACAAAGGCTCTCTTCTCCTTAACAGGTCAGCGCCTAACACATTAGTCTGTCAAAGCTGAAGTATACTGTTAAAATTCTTCAGCACTAATTTACCTCTGGCCAGCTCCACATTTTCCAAACACTTCTTAGTAACACTTTCCGAGAACAGTTCTTATGTAGGACACAGGTTAGGATTACTTCCTCTTCAGGATTTCCACCTCAGTACTAGTCCCTAAGGTATGCATTCTTTCTAGTTGCATGTTTCCAAAAGAGATTTACTATGAAGAAAACTCATAGTAAAAGTACATTCAGAAAGGGTGACTTAAATAAATATCAGGACGAGTTCAAAACCAAAGAGGGATAGGAGATAATTGTACCAGGAAAAAGGGAAGATATAATTATTGTAATTATGCGCTAATTTTAGCTTTGAAGTCCTTAAGATCTGAATTCTACTTACTTTTCAAATTCAGTCACTTCATTCCTGGTTTTAATCACCAATCTCACACCTTTATAAAAGTCAGAATTATAGTGGCCGTTCATCCAAATCTTCTTGGGTGGTTAGCATACTTAGTTCCCTAAAGCCTGTGTTTAAGTCTTTAAATCCCCAATCCCTGGTGGCAGTTTTTTAAAGAATGATTATGCATTTTATGGTACACACACACACTTTCCCTTTCTGTATATGTCATTGGAGCAGATCTCCTATTTCCTAGATCAATGTACCTGATTACTGTTATCCTTTGATCTTCTCAACTTTCCTCAACCCACTATAAAATCATATTGTCTCCTCCTGTTCCATTGAGGCAATGGAACACCTCTGGCAGGGAAAGCAATGGTCTCCATCTTTTCTTTTCAAGCCCAATGGACAGGCTCCATCCTGCTTGACTTCAAAGCTGCGTTTGATATAGTTGACCACTCTGTCCTCTCCTGTCTTGGCTTCTGCATAAATACTTTCTTAGTTTTCCTTCCTACCTTATTAACTGCTTCTCAGTCTCCTATGCTGTTTCCTTCTTCTCTCCCATATGTCTAAATATTGGGATTCCTCAGTATTTTGTCCTAGGATGATGGCTCCCCATCTCCCTAAGAGTAAAACCCGAAGTCCTAATTCTGGCCTACAAGACCCTACATGATTTGTACACCTCACTCTTATTTCTGTCCTCTCCTTTACGTCAATACTCTTTGAAATATTAATTCCCACTTATTGTGTCCACTTTTTTTCTTCCCATTTTCTCTTGAACTCACTCTAATTATGTTTACATCCAAACCACACTACTCCACTCCAATGAACAGCTGTTGTCCAGGTCACAAGTGACTTCCTATTTGCCAAATATAAAGATCAGTATTCAATCCTTCCCTTACCTGACCTGTCCACAACATCTGGAAAGTTAATTGCCCTCTTCTTTGTAAAATCCTGATTCACTTGATTCTAGGACACCACTATGTCCCATTTTTTTCTCCTATCTTACTGATCCCTTTGGCCCTTTACTTAGATCTGTCCCATCCTGCTGCCAACTAAAGATTGGAATGTGCTAGGGATTAGTCTTGGATCTATGTTTTTCTCTATTTATACTCATTTGCTAGGTGATCCAATCCAATCCAGTCCCATGGCTATAAATACCATCTATAGAGTGAGTGATGACTCCCAAGTTTTTATCTCCTGCCCAGAATTCTTACCTGAGCTACGGATTTATATGTGTAACTGCCAACTGTACATTCGTACTAAAAGGCATTTCAAACTTAACACATGCAATACCAAATTACTGATACCCTAGCCTAAAACGTGCTCTACTTATGGTCTTTACCATTTCAGTAAAGGGCAATGTTTTTGTTGTTGTTTAAACCAAATGCCTTGGGATTAGCTTTGCCTCCTTTTTTACTCTAGTAAATCATGCCAGTTTTATCTTTAAAAAAACAGGCTAAAATCAAATAAAAACGAAACAAAAACAGAATCCAGCCACTTCTTACCATGCCATCTCCATCGCCTTCACTTTTGTGCAAACCATTATGATCTCTTGCTTCGATGGTTTCAAGAGTCTCAAGTCTCCTACCCAATCTCCTGGTTTCCATTCTTGCCTCTCTACAGACTGTGGTCTACACAGCAGAGTGATCCTGTTAAAACATGTCAGACCACATCACTTCTCTGCTAAAAATCATCCACTGGAGCTCCTACCATTCAGACACAAATCCAAAGTCCTTACACTAGCTTTTAAACTGCCCCATAGCCCCATCCTTCATTTCTCTGACTGCGTCATCTGCCCCTCCCTCTTGCTCGCTTTCCCCAAGTCACATTTGCCTACTTGCTCTTCTTTGAATGTGAACATTGTTAGTCATGCTCTTGCCTTAAGATTTTCTTACTTGCTATTCCTTCTGTCTGGAATACTCTTTTCCCAGATAGCCACATTTTCTACACCATGTTGATCCATTCTCTGTTCTAGTATCATCTTCTAAGAGCGACTATGCCAGATAATTTTATTGTACAAGCATCCAGTCACTCTCTAACCCCATTACGCTGATTTATTTTTCTTCATAGCATTCATCACCAACTGAAAATTTCTATATTTATTTGTTTGTTTTTATTATATCTAACTAAAATATAAGTGTATGGGGGTGCCTGGTTGGCCCAGTTGGTAGTGTGCCTGACTCTTGATCTCAGGGTCATGAATTCAAGCCCTATGTTGGGTGTGGAGCCTACTTAAAATTATATATATGTATATATATAAGTTTATGAATACAGGTTCACTACTATTTTGCTTGCCAACATATCCCCAGTACCTAAAATTCTACCTGGCATATAAGAGGTGCTCAATGACTGTTAGGTCAATGAATGAAATAAATTTTATTTTTACCCTACAGTAGAGTTCAGATTCAAATACCTTCAGTGGCACTTCAAATGCAATAATTAATTCCACTCATTCATTCATTCTAGTATTTGTTGAGCCAGACACTGGGGCCATAATGATGAAAAATAAAGTGGTTCATGCTTTCATGGAGTTTGATCAGCTTCCAACTTTTCTTTTTCTCAGTTTTCTACCCCTGCCACCACTCCCATTGAAATGTGTTCCTTCTGTGTTTATATCTTAATAAAATGTTATTGCTCACTGTATAGTCAGCCAAGCTAAAAACCGAGGGGTAGTTTTGACTCCTTTTTTCCTATACTCCCAAACTCAATTACTTGCCATGTTTAGTTGATTCTACTTAGTAGTATCTCTACTTTATCATATCTGTTCCATTTCTACAGTCAAATAAATTTCACTATCTCCAGCCTCACCACCACTACCTTCTTAGGCCCTCATCATCTTTCACTTAAAAACAATGTGGGGCGCCTGGGTGGCTCAGTCAGTTGAGCATCTGACTCTTGATTTTGGCTCAGGTCATGATCCCAGGGTTGTGGGATTGAGCCCCGTATTGGGCTTCATGCTGAGGGTGGAGCCTGCTTAAAATTCTCTCTCTCTTTTCCTCTTCCCCTCTGCCCCACCCATTCTCTCTAGAATAAAAAATAATTTATTTAAGCAATTCAGTGAATTTTCCCACCTTCTCATTTGCCCCCTTCCCCTCCAACCTATGTTCTACATTGTAGCCAGATTGCTGTTTCTCGAGTACAAACATGACCACATTACTCCTCTGCTTAAAATCCTTTGATGGCTCTCCGTTGGCCACAAGACAAAATTGAAATACCTTAATATGGTCTTTAAGACCTTAAATGATCAAGTCCCAACTGACCTCTCCATCTTTATGTTCTGTTGTTCTGTAAGCCCAGCTCACATATGACTTTCTTTGAGAACTTTCCCAGATCTCCCTCTGCTCCTGTAAATACTCCATTTAAACCCCTGGCATAACATGATCATACTGCATTAGAGAGAATAGAATGTCTAGAAGATAAGCTGTCTCTTCACTGGAGGGCTAGCTCTAGATACTTACTAGGTAATTTCAAATATATCTCCCCCGCCAAAATTGCTCTCGTTCTTCCCTGAACTCCCACTATGTTTCATCTCTCTTACCTTAGCACCTTTTATTACAGTTAGTACTGTACTGGTATCACCACTACTAGGTGATAGACTCCTGGAGGGCAGGATTCTTGCCTTAGTCAACTCTCCAGTCTATGCAACACTGAGCCTGTTGGCTTGCACTCAATTGCAAGACACTCAACCAATGTATGTTGAATGAATCAATAATGTATATAGACATTTTTGCTTATATTGCATTTCAGTCACACCCTTTCCCTTTGACGATATGGCTTCATCATTGAGAAGATGTTATTATAATATTTAAGTCTATTAGCCTTTCTGCGAAAGAACTGCTTATTACTCCCTACTTTTCTAAGTTTGGTAACAAAATTATCAAAGAAGCATTTAGTAAATTTCTCACAGAAAGCCATATTCTTTTATTATGTGAGGGACTTGTGTTTAAACTAAGGCAATATGTGTTTGATCCCTAATTCACTGTTTTCTTCTGTTTCTCTTTATCGAAACTGATCTTTCGTGACTGATTTCACTATTGGTTGAACTAGCTCAGCAGCTGGTTGACCTTAAGTCACTTAAGGGAGACAAAAATGGTACTCTTTTTTTTTTTTAATGTTTTATTTATTTCTAGGAGAGAGAGAGAGAGACAGCGTGAGCAGGGGAGGGTCAGAGAGAGAGGGAGTCACAGACTGAAACAAGCTCCAGGCTCTGAGATGGCAGTCAGCACAGAGCCCGACGTGGGGCTCGAACCCACGAACCGTGAGATCATGACCTAAGCGAAAGTCGGAAGCTTAACCGACTAAGCCACCCAGGCTCCCCTTAAATGGTACTCTTATCAAGCATTTATGTCAAAATAAATGAAAAATAAGCCAGTGCTTTGAATTGGTATCTTGAGATTTGAAAATATTTATTTGCTTTTCAATGGAATTGTTTTTGGTAAAATCACTACCAAAATAGTTTGATTTTTAAAAATAGCCTGATATGAAGAGATGTGTTGAAGTCATATAGAAACAATTAAATGCAGTTTCTCTGGTGAAATTCCTAGTTCAATGATGTGCATCAATTCTGAATATCTGTCCAACAATTCTTAGACACAAATTATGATTCTATTTTGCTCTGTTTGTAACTCCACAAGTGTCTTGGGTAAGTCCCATGAGTCATAGATGTTGAGTGAGCTCAATCAGAAATATGGTTATGGATGATCATTACAGAATTCACACTTTGACCTCTTAAATTATGCCAAGTGACAAGGCTCTTTTTGACACATGAAATGATCTGGTCTTTTCAATATTTAATTTATTACTAATGAGGGACTGCAATTGCTATGAATTAAGTAGTTCGCATTTATCATAAGATCTGACACATTTCTACTTGCATTTAAAAAAGAATATCTGAAAGAAAAAAATGGAGAAAATTAGATGCATGAAAATGCATTGTCTAATCAAGAACCATGATCATTACCAGCTGTCAAAGGATATCTTAAAATATCTAATGAGCTAAATTAAGCTACAAAGACATGTCATACTTTTTTTTTTTTATAGAGATTTACCTGGATTTGACCCTTTGATCTCACTCCAGTGCAGCATGAACCAAGGAAACAAGGGAGGAACAGAACATAATGGAAGAAAGAGCACTGATCTGGCAGGCAAGGCACTCAGCTCGGCCACTTATTTGCTGCCTGACTTTGGGCGAGTCCCTTTCTCACTTGAAATGTCCATTTTCTCACCTGTAAAACGAGATGATTGGACTAGATTGAGAGTTTCTGACTGCCTCACAGTCCATGCTTATTTCATATCCATAAAATTTATATCAGCTCAAGTCAGTTCAGTCCAATAATCTTGAGGGACAGCTACAGCAGCATATTATAATATTGTAAAGTATAATATAATATTTGGACATAGTACAAGGCTTTAGAATCAGACAGACAGGGGCCCCTAAGTGGCTCTGTTGGTTCAGCGTCCGACTTCAGCTCAGGTCATGATCTCATGGTTTGTGAGTTCTAGCCCTGTGTTGTGCTCTGTGCTCACAGTTCAGAATCTGGAGCCTGCTTTGGATTATGTGTCTCCTTCTCTCTTTGCCCCTCCCTTGCTCATGCTCTGTCTCTGTCTCTCTCTCAAAAATAAAGAAACATTAAAAAAATAGAATCAGAGAGACAGGAATTTTACTCTGAGCTCTCAATTTCCTATCTATATGACTTTAAACCTATTCGCCTTTCTGAGCTTTAGTTTTCTATCTGTAAAATGGGGGCAATGACACTACATATGATTTCATGATTGTTGTAAAAATCAAATGAGGTAAAGGGTATCTTGAATTATGATATCTGTTGTCTTAGACAATGTTGGAGAATATGAAGATGAATCTTACTCTGCTTCCCCTTAAAGTGATTATAGGTTGGGGAAAAAGAGCAGGTAAACAATGGACTTCGCTGAAATGCAGTCCGTGAAGAATGCCACAGGGAATTGGTTTGGGAAACACAGAGACCAAGAGAACAATTTCAGCTTGGAGAATCAGAGAAAGACACTTGTAACCCTTCAGTGATCATTTACTGAGCACCTACCTTGTGCTCTGCATGAGGGTAAAGAGATGGATAAGAACAAACACCTTCATTTCACAGGTTCACAAAACCAGTGAAGTGATTCTTAAACATTTTTTGCTTCATAGACTCCCTTTAAGAAGCTTATCAGAGGGGCGCCTGGGTGGCTTAGTCGGTTAAGCGTCCGACTTTCGCTTAGGTCATGATCTCGCGGTTCGTGGGTTCGANGCTTAGGTCATGATCTCGCGGTTCGTGGGTTCGAGCCCTGTGTCGGGCTCTGTGCTGACTGCCAGCTCAGAGCCTGGAGCCTGTTTCAGTCTGTGACTCCCTCTCTCTCTGACCCTCCCCTGCTCATGCTCTCTCTCTCTCTCTCCTAGAAATAAAAAAGAAAAAAAAATTAAAAAAAAAAAAAAAAAGAAGCTTATCAGAGTAAGGATTCTATCCCCCAAACTACGGGCACATAATTTTGCATTTAAGTTCAGAAGATTCAAGAACTCTTGGGAAGTTCATTCTTATACTCCCTGGGTCTATGGACTCCAGCTTAAGAATGCCTCAATTAGTCGGAGGTTTTATAAAAGAGGTGGCAAAAAATATGTGTATATAAAACAGGTGGCATTCGAGGTGAGTTCTGAAGAATGGCTAGAATTTCAAGTGGTGTGGAAGAACAGTCTTCTCCTTGGTCTTTGAACCTGTCCTCTCCAACCCCATACTTTATTGATTACTCACTTCTGCACGTATGTTGGCTCAGGACAAAGTATCTAGTTTCTGCTTTGCTGCCTTTCTTGACACTGATCACCTGTGTGTGTTCCCTGATGACTGGATATTTGGCTGACTCCTGAATCCAAGGTGCATTTCAACGACCTCAGACTCTTGTGCTAGCCTAGTCTTCTAGGCATCTACATCCCCATACATGGTCCCCACTTTTCTCTGCTACTAATGTCTTTGTCCTCCTGTCCTGCTTCCTATTCTCTCTGATCCACTGTCAGCAAAAGGCCCAATGGAATGAGTGAACGTGTAGTGAAGAGGCATGTGTGGGCAGAGGGTCTTCCTCAGACCCAATGCCTACTCTTGAAAAGTCAGCCTGACCTATCAGTTCTGCTTTTTCATTGCCCCACATACATGTTGTCCTTTGACTTCATGTCTCATATTCGTACGTGACTATATTTCACAGAGGAGACTAACTGTAGTAACAAAGGACTCCAAAACGTCCAGTCGGTTAACCCAATAAAGTTTGTTTCTCATGCACCTTTCAGTCCCGTGCAGGTAGGCAAAGAGGAGGCTCAGCTCCAAACAGTCTTTCAAGTCCAAGGCTGAGGGTGTTCCACACATGGCTCTCAAGATCGCTCTGAGAACGGACATCTTGATGGGGAAAGGAAGAAGGTAGTGGTCGTGGTAAGGAGTCCGGAGCAAAGTAACATACATCACCTTCCACTGGCCGAAACACAGCTGCAGGGCCCCACTAACCACAGCCAGGAGGCCAGGAAAAGCAGTCTAGCTGTATGCTCACAGGGGAAATGAAACGAATTTAGTGAACCCATAATGTCATCTCTGCCACACATGGCCATTATCTAATTTGGTCCTCCTAAGAGCTCTGGGAGGTGCATGACAAGGATTAATATTCTCTGTTTATGGATGAGGGAACAGGATCTGAGAGATGAAGTGATTTGCCCAAAGCTGCAGAGCTGATGAATGGCAGAATCTATAGTCAAACCCAGGCCATCTGCCTCAGTACCCAAACTCTTCCTCTTTATACATGACCCAATGTATAACCCCTGAGTGTCAGGGGAAGAATCCTTAGGGCAAATTATACAAAGTGAAATCCGGGGACAATTTACATCAGAAACATTTGAAGGAGCTCATTAAAATGCAGATTCCCGGGCCCAGCCTGCACCGACTCCCTGATTCAGCATCCAGAGGTTGAGTCAAAGAATCTGCGGATAATTCTGTGCAGGATATAGTTTGAGAACTCTCTGCCTTAGGACTTCACTTGATTTTCACCTATCTGCTTAGAAAGAAAACAAAGGCCCTTAGAGAAAGCTGCCTTTTCACGTGTTTATAATCTGGTCTCTCTTGGAAGACCTCCAAACCTGGCACTGGTGATGAAAGAATCAGTTGTATTTTAATGTTTAAAGACAAATGGATTTCTTTCTAAAAATGGGCAAGAGGGGGTAGCAATGGGAAAGGGTCTACAGCAACATTATTATTCAGATGGAGAAGTGCTTAATAAAAGTCTGGCTATCTCTATTGGCGAAGTGGCTAAAGACCTGAAGCAAATTCTATGTTAATTCAAGTAAAAATAATCTTACTCTCTCTTGAATTTAGAGCTTTATGTGCAATTCTGAGATAATGCCTTAAATTGAAGATAATTTTAGAATCAATTTAGGGAATAGGTTCTTTCCCCTGTCAGGTTGCCCAAATATTGAATATAGATTTCATTGCACATCTGGCATAAATACTGCATGGTCTATGACATCAGGGGTATAAATATTTCATAATTAAGAAACAGATATAGCAATCAGTCATCCAGTTTAATAAGCTTCTGAATTCATACCTTTGCATTCCACCCCAAAAATGTGAGGATGCAGATAAGGCTCTTAATTATATTTTATAATATTTCACTTTAATGTAAAAATTATACATATTTCACTTTCATGTAGAAATCACTATTAATTTAAGGAATGTTAAGTAAGCTACCTAAAAGCCTTATAAAGTGTTATTTAGATAGTCAAAATGTTTGCTTTTCTCCTTTCAAGGTAGTTTTAGACACTAATTGTATAAATTTCAACTTTAGGCTTAAAATATCCTTGTAGTAACTATAATTTAGTGTGAATTATTTATACTCTTTAGAAGAATCATGCAGAGAGAAATGCTGAATCATAAATGGGAGATATTACTTATGGCAGCGGCAATCATTGCCAAAGTCTGTTGAATGGTCCTATCTTCCCCTTTAGTAGATATAGGTGGGTTATAGGTACAATTATGGACACATTGGGGGTGAGGAGAACCCATTCTTCACCCCTTCTGAAGGAAGTAGATGATTCAGTATCCTGATGTTCAGAGAACTGAGGTCAGAGTTCATTTTATTTGTGGGATGAATGCAAAAACCCCAGTTTTCTGCCTGCCCCTACCTCTCACAGATAAAGCCTTGGTATTTCCACCGGGGCTTTAAGATGCTTATGGTTATGAAGGATGTCGGTGGATGGCCTTCATTATTTCAGAGCCAGCATTTGAGGCTAGCAGTTCTGTACATCCA
The DNA here is from genome assembly GCF_003009895.1 of Hyaena hyaena. Taxonomy (NCBI): domain Eukaryota; kingdom Metazoa; phylum Chordata; class Mammalia; order Carnivora; family Hyaenidae; genus Hyaena; species Hyaena hyaena. The sequence continues at coordinate 7,493 of NW_024082320.1, read as the reverse complement.
GCTCCACTCTTGCAAAGTTATACCTGAGTACATTAATATTTCAGTAAACTTTATATCTGAGTTCCATTCAGGCCTAATTTATTGTAATCTTACATGAAGTTGGAGGGGGCACTATTTGGGAACTCTGTTGTAGTATAATGTAATGGTTAAGAGCAATTGTTTTAGAATTAGATAGGCTTGGGTTCAAATCAAGACTCTGTCACTTACAAGCAGGGTGACCTTGAGTAACTAAATCTGCCTGAGCCTCAGTTTCTCCATGTAAATATAGATAATGATAGAATCATAGTGCCTATCTCATAAGGGTATTGGTGAGATTAAAAAACATCCATCCATCCATCCATCCATCCAACCATCCATCCATCCATCCATCTACATGCGTAACATAATACTTGGCACATCATAAACACTTAAAAATGGCCTTTGAAGTCAGGAAAATGGATAAGATTACACAGGTCAAGTGTAATTGAAGAACACTGAGTGTGAGTCAGAATCTCAGGGCCATCACTCACAAGCTCTGCGATCTCTGGCAAGAGGCCCTATTGGAGATACGAACTGCAACTTATTTCTTAGCTTTAGCATAAGGGATGATGTTGATGACTTGGGTGGGAACTTTTTCAATGGAGGGGCAGGTATAGGGGAGAAAATAAGTGAATGGGCAGTGAGGAAGTGCCAACAGGTGTAACAACAACTACTATTACTACTACCACCGCTACCACCACCAACATGAATGAGGTGTTACTATGAACCAGGCTCAATTAAGCACTCCTCAGGGATCATCTCATTTACACAATTACTATCTCCATCTTACAGATGAGAAAGGTGAGGCTCAAGAGGCTTAAGGAACATGGACAGGCTGCCAGTTGGTGGGTGGCATACTGGGATACGAGTGCAATTTCTTTTCATACCCCCATGCTGGCATAATGAAATGCTAGAAAGCTCTAAGGCATTTATTTAACAGTTTTGCAGATGAGGAGATACTGTGCACTGAGTTTTCTTAGCACCAGGGCTCTGAAGAGAAAACAGATAATAAAGCAACCTTCTCTAGCCGTATTTCAAGTCTGGGGCTTTGAACCCAGGGCAGCACACGTTTGCTGGGGTGACTAAGACTTTTTAGGTTTCCCCTAATGATGCAACTATAATGCAGGGCTGCTTTAGTTGTGTGCCCCTAACTGACATTCTTGAAGCGATGCCAAACATTTAGCTGGAATCACAGAGAACACCCAGCAAAAGAAAACTCACAGTGAAGATTTTTGCAAATGTGGCATAGGTCAGAGCTCTGACTTACCTGTGTATTTCGGTATGCTCTTTTCTATCTTGAATATGGATGGATCTTTCCATTTGAACTTCTTCATGCAGCTCCTGTTGGGTTGGCTTTATGGTCAGTCACCTTCTCTGTTGCGTACGGAGTCACAGCCCAGCTGGTCACAGAGGCCAGTGAGGCTGTAACTACAGTGACCAGCAAAAGTTCCCCTGAAGCCACAGTCCTGCTTGCATAGCAGGAGGGGGCAGAGGAGCTGTCGGGGACTAGGTCCAGCATCCATTCTACTTCGGTAGCACATTACTAGGCCACACCTCAAACTGTATCCTAGACCTCAGCATCATCCAAAGGGCGACTGAGTTGAAATCACAAATTCAAACTCTCCTCTCCACTTGGGAAGCAGAGAAAGCAGAGACCAAAACCTGACCGACTACAGCTATACCACTTCTGAGCTGTGTGACCTTGCACACATGATTTAACCACTTAGTGCCTCAGTCTCCTCTTATATAAAAGATGGAAAGTAATAGAATATGCCTCTCAGGGTTAATTTGAATTGATTGCTCAGAATGATGGCTGGCTTTTGCTACTGTTTTTCTTCTCTCTCCTTCAACACTTGGGCTTTTTAAAACTTGTTTGATATCTCCCAATTTTAGACTCTTCCATTTTCTTTTTTTTTTTAATATTTTTTATTTATTTCTAGGAGAGAGAGAGAGAGACAGCGCGAGCAGGGGAGGGTCACAGAGAGAGGGAGTCACAGACTGAAACAGGCTCCAGGCTCTGAGCTGGCAGTCAGCACAGAGCCCGACGTGGGGCTCGAACCCACGAACCGCGAGATCATGACCTAAGCGAAAGTCGGATGCTTAACCGACTAAGCCACCCAGGCGCCCCGAGACTCTTCCATTTTCTACTAAACCATCAGTTTTCTTTGGTTTCCCCCCTCCCTTCTATTTTAATCTGGATGCCAGATGTAGCTCTTCAATTAGTCACAGGCTAAATCCCTCAACTCTTTTGATTCTTCACTGTCCTGTGTATCTGGAAAACCATAACTCTGCATCAGTCCAACTGTTTTTAACTTGCTGGCCTCCTGCCCTAACCTCTCCCTACCCCAATCACAGTTGAAGAGGTACTCTTCCTTCGGGATGAGACAAATCCCATTTCTTACTCCTCTTCAGGTAAATGATACAATCTCCTCTATCTTCCATCTAGTCTACTGGCTTCTTTATTCCATTCCTTCTTATCAGCATTTAAACAGGCTCAGTTTCTCCCACTGTAGAACAAAATGCAAAACAAAAACAAACCAACAGAACACTTGCTCCCACCACCCTATATCTCTACGGAGCTACCAAACAGAACAGCAATGCTTCTAGATTCCAGATTTCTAGAATTTAAAAAGAGCGGTTTGCACAATGTGGTCTTCACATGCTCATTAGCATTAGCTCCTCAGTGAACTATGGTCTGTATTTTGCCTCTCCCTTACCACTGACATTGCCCTAGCAAAGTTATCTGTGTCTTATGGTAGCAGTAATCGAGGGTAGAAAGATAAAGGAAAAAGTTTTGTCTCCTCCACAGAGTATAGAATAATACCTGACACAGAATAGAGCTCAGTAAATGCTTCTGGGAAGAAGGAAGGACGATGTATAAAAAGAAAATCAGGCTCCAAATGACAAAAGAGTTACTTGTAATATTTCCATCATGAGCCCAAGCTGGTACAAATTCACATGAAATTCAGTAAGGAAAACCTCTCCTTGGAAAGAATGGAGAAACTTGGGCTGACATTGATTAAGTAGCAACAAATGGTGTCAGTTGATTTTTCAATTTTATTTTCAGTAAATATTCATGAGTATATTGCTAATTCATTTCAGAAACAAAACTATAGGATGACTTGTGGAGTGTTAAAAAGAGTAAAAGGCCCAAATGGAGCCACTTTTGTTAAGCCTCACCAAGACTTAATACTTAACTTAATTGCAATATTAGCCTCTCCCAGGAGTGGAATTTTAAACCAATCAGTCTGAAATTTCCTGATCAGCACTAATGAGGTAATCTGCAGGTAAGACCCCCCCATGACCTTTCCCCTAAGGGAAGGTGGTCTTGCCTGAAACAATCCTTTCTTTTCTTTTCCCAATAATCTCCTCATCCCATCCTGTATTTGGCTATACAATTCTTCCATTTTATGCAGCTCTTTGGAACTCCTTTCCTACTTGCTAGATGGGATACTGCCCGATCCGTGAGTCGTTGAGTAAAACCAATTCGATCTTCAAATTTACTCAGTTGAGTTTTGTTTTTTTAACACAAGTTTAATGCATTAGGGCACTAGCCCAGGAGAGTCTGAGCCACAGCTTGAGAAACACTCCTCAGAGCTCCCCGTTTTCCCCATTGTTCCTCACTCTCATTTGTATCTTAGCTCCACTCCGGATTTGTTTGCATCCTTTTAATTCGTGGATATTCATGACAGTTTTTGATATTTAAGTTGAGGAGGGAGGCATTTTCCTTGAGGTCTGGGATGGAAGGAGTGCAGAGCCGTGGAGGATCCAGGGCTAGTTTCCCCTCAGGGCAATGGATACCTCGACTCAGATCCCCTGTGCGGGCCCCATCCTCAGCTCTTTGGAGTTCCGCTGCTGGTAGCTCGCAGTTGTTTTTTCTCATTGGGAATTGCCTTGGTTATACCTGCTCCTGGGGGCTGGATAACTAGCTAATTCAGGGATACAAAGGCTGGGCAGCATTGCTTGAATTCGGGACGACTCTGGAGCCCTCACAGAATCACCTGAGGCCCCATTTGCAACCACATTGCAGGTGGGCATCTTCCACTGCTCAACTCTTAAGGTTCCTCACCCCCTCGCAGGCCTATAGGCTGTCAACATGTTAAGGCTTCTGCGCAGGCGTTGAAGCGCGCAGGTAGGGGCAGGGCGGGGGCGGTGGCGGGGGCGGCACCACGGTGCGCAGGCGCAGCTGGCCAGTTGGCTTCTGCTTCCTGAGAGCTCTTGAAAACTAAGCCTAGTCTCTGCCCTCTCGAACTGGGTAACAGGAAGCCCTTGACCTACGCCTGCTCCGCCAGCTCTGGCACATGGGGGGACTCCCCGCCGATGCCCAGGAGACTTCGGAGGTTGCAGTCCAGTGCCTGGAGACTGCTTCTGGGCCGAGGGTGGAAGGCAGGAGCCTCGTGCGCTCTTCGACTCTTCTGGAAATGTTTGAAGCGGCCCCTGCGGTCAAGGAGATGCCCCAGGACCTGAAGAGCTCCTGAGCAAACTCCACCTTCTGGAGGAGCACTCGGCTGAGGCACAGCGCCCCGAACCTGAGGGAAATATAGAAAAGTTCGAGGCTGCCACGCACTTTGTGGCCAACGAACGCCGTTCCTTTACGTCACAGAGCCGGCGGGGCTCGACTGTGAGCAGGCCGACTGCATAGACCCAGCCCGCAGCCGAGTCCGCGGCGGAGTGGGCCTCGCGCTCTCCGGTTCAAAGAAGCGCAGCCGAGGCGTGGCCTCCCACAGGTGGCATCGGAGCTGGCGCCCCACAACGGGACCTACAAGTTGAACTTCAAGAGGGCCAAGCTCAGGCTTCGAGCGAGTCCCACTGCAGATGTCGGCGGCTTCGACACCATCAGCCTGCTGAACAACCCAAGCTTCTGGAGCGTGGCACCAAACCTCACCAGCGGTCCCCAAGTTCAGCAGCTGTAAGTGACAACCATTCTCCTTCGAGGTTTCTTGTGGTTATTATTTTTTTTTTTATTGTGGTGAAATGCACCTAACCTCAAAGCTTAACCATTTTAACTATTTTAAGGTTTACAATTCAGTGGCTACATTCACAATGTTGTGTAACCATCACCACCGTCTAATTCCGGAATGTTCCATCACACCAAAACGAAGCCCTATCCCCATTAGAGTCACTTTTCAGCCCCCTCCCCAGCTCCTGGCAACCACTAACTCCCCTTACTGTCTGAATTTGCTTGTTCTGGACATTTCACAAAAATGAAATCACACTAAAAAAAATGTACATGGCAGGAGATGCTTTTATTCTGGCTATTACAATAGATAGAATATTTGTTAATGAGAAACATCTCAAAGAAAAGGAAAGGGCTAGAGTTTCATAAAGGCAGCAGACAAGGGAGTCATTTGCCTTATATAAGAGTATTATAAAGGCCAAGTGAAGGAATAGAGATGGTTTTATCTGGGTATGTGCAAGTAGGCCATGGTCAGGTGATCCTTTGTGGTTAGCCATTTCCACAGGAAAGAAAAAAAAAAAGCCTGGTAGTTGGGTTCCTAACTGCCATTGCCTTCTGAGAACCCAGGGCTCAGGTAAAGTTCTATCCACACTGCCACTTTCAAGAGCATTCCCCAGTCAGCTCCTGTAAGCAGCTCTCCATCTCAGAATCTGTTTCCAGAGAACCACTCAAAGACGATCTGTCATCTGGCCCTTTGGATGGGTTTGAGGCCCTCTGGTTAAAAGCTTGGGCACCAGAAATCTATAGCATTGTGTTTTTATGAGATAATGAGATTCTGGGCAAGCAAGGGGTGAGATCCCAGCCAAAGTCTTCAAAACTCCTGTGTGCATTGAGACAGACTGCAAGCTGAGCTGCTCCAGGGCCATGTCGAGGCCTTGAACTGAAGTTTTTGGAGGCTTTTCTTACAGCTGGGCCCTAATGGGAACTTGGGAAAGCGTCTGCGTATAGCAGCGTTGGTGTGGACCTTGGGCCTTGCGAGATGGGCAGTGGTAATGGTGAAGCCTCTTCCCGCTGGCGTGGAGGGCAGCAGCCTGGGAGAGATGACAAGTATAAAGCAGATCCTGTGCGGTGCCTGCAGTTGAAAGTCCCATGAGGGGCCCTGGAAAGTAACCCAAAATACACGGAACATTTTGGAAATAGAGGTAGGATTTCCAGCCACCGGGTTGGTGGAGGCTTGAGCTCCATGCCTGGATCATGAAAAATAAAAGTAACATTTCAGGCTGGTGGGGTCTGGGATATCCATGTTACGTTAAGGTATCTTTAAGTCGGTCTCCTTAAAATAGGAGTGTCCTTTCTCGGCAAGTTGGGTCACAAGGTCACAGATCAGAAATTTCTTTGTAAACTACACAATACTTCGATAATGTGAGATTTAAAAACAGCCATTATTGTCCCTATAAAAGGCTACTGGTAGGTGGCCCTTGTGGTAAAGTCTTTTGGTTTTGGGGTCTGGCAGATTTGTGTGATTCTGGATTTAATCAGTGGAGGAGCCAGCGAGAAGAGAGTGATTTGTAAGGACTTCAGGCATCAAGTTGTGTACTTCACAACCCACCCCCAAAGGGACACGGACCTAAGCATTAATAATGACAGACTGTCTGGGATACAACTGAAGCTTCAAGACAAGTACTCTAATCTTGAGTAACTTCTCCAAACAATGCCAAGGAATTTAAATAAACAAAAAACCCACTGGGTAAGAACAGTAGCTTTCTGGCAAATTTCACTTCAAAACAAGTCAGTCCTTTAGCCAACTCACACCCTCCTCTTGTTCACTTTTGTGTTCTCTCTCTCTCTCACACTCTCACACACACACACACTTATATACTCATATGGGAGAGTGCAGCCCTACATAAAGCCTTCTCTATCATCTTCTCGACTAACAATGTATAACTTTTCTGATCCTCAGTTTCCTCATCTTTAAGATGGGAAAAATAAGTATTTAACGAGATCTTGCACATATGGTGCTTAACAGTGGGTGGTCCATTGTCAGCATGCATCTCTGTGTAAAAAATAGTGGAATGAGATTTGTATCGGCGTTATATCTGGTAATTTAGGTCACCTATGATTAAACATTCATTGCAGTCTTCCACATGCTTTCAGGTAAAGAGAGGGCAGTGTTCCTCTGTCTTTGTCATCCCCAGCCTTCCCCATCTGAATCCAGAATCACTTGATTGCAAGGAACAAGAAACAAACTTTTCCAAAGAGCTCAAGTGAAATGGGGACTTATTAATAAGGGGAATCTCTTGGTACCCAATTTACAATGTATATACTTTACCTGTATTAATTAGCTTAATGCCCTAAAACAAGTAAATATTATTTCCAATTTATAGATAAGGAAACTGAGACCCAGAGATGTAACATAACTTCTCCTTTAAAAATCATCATTTCCGTGTGGTTTTGATTTGTATTTCCCTGATGAGGAGGGATGCTGAGCATCGTTGCATGTGTCTGTTGGCCATCTGGATGTCCTCTTTGGAGAAGTGTCTGTTCATATCTTCTGCCCATTTCTTTACTGGGCTGTTTG